>NC_046163.1:80642731-80792673 GCF_011064425.1 Rattus rattus
TCACAGCACAGCTCTCCTACACCCTATAGCAGCAGTGACTCACATGATAGCAGTCCGCAAGGCCTGAGCGGAACACTGGGTCAGACATCACCTAGTGGCTCAGTTCCACAAGACTGCCCCCAGAGTCCCCCGCGTCTCTGAAGTGGCCCATGTTGAGCTGCCTGTCGTGGGTTAGGATGCACAGCCTTTCGGTGCGCACGGTGATGGTGTCTGGGCACTGCTGTAAGGACTCCTCAGCAGCGCGAGGGGAGGCGGGGCCTTCGAAACCTCCCTGGACAGCAGGAGCAGGTCAGCCACCAGCTGCATCTTACCCTTACATTGATGACAGATCTTTGGCCGTGAACTGGCCCCGCGGAAGGCGCTCCCAGGAGCCGCAGAAGTGGCCTTTCCTGCGCTGCCGCTAGCAATCGTGCCCAGTGGGTAATGGCATGCCACTGGGGATCCTGCTACCATTGCCTCCGCCACTCCGCTGGCCAGGGTCGCCTGCCTTCTGCGCACCATCCTGCAACTCACCGACGCGGGCACAGAGATCCAGGTGGTGGCAGCCAGTGGTCCAGCGTCGTGGGGCGGGCCAAGGCCGGCGGCAAGCTCTTCGGGGCTCTGTGTAGCTCGCGAGAACCTTGACAGCGGCAAGGCAGACTCCTAGTTCGCGCACCTCTGCAGGAACCTACCAGAAAAGTCCCCACTGCTCGCCTGTCGCCACCTTCCTGGGCATTGGTGGCTGGACAGCCAGAGCATAGAGGACGGGATGGAGAGGCTGGGAGTTGTCCTCGCTCCTCCTCCTCCCTCCCTCGCTCCCTCCTCCTCCCTCCCTCCCTCCCTCCCTCCCTCCCTCCCTCCCTCTGAAAACAAAATCAAAACAAAATCCTCTGCTCCTAGAGGAGTGCAGGCAGCGGCCCCAGCGGGCTTTGCTGTCAGCCGCTGTGCTGTTGTGAACCGGGTCCATAGAGGGCTTCAGGGGCGGCTACCCCACCAGACCATATTGGAGGGCGAAGGCAGCCTGCGGTCCCGAGGTCTCATCTCCTGCTCTGGCCCTTGGGGCACTGGGCGACTCTCCCGAGGCCGTGCGGAGTCCAAAGGGTGGGATGCTGCAAGGCAAGGGCCTGGGTGACCACATCTTCTCGCCTGGGGGTTTAGAGTGTGAAGGCAGGGCAGCAAGCACTGTCCTGGAGATGAGATCACTGTTTCCCCTCAGCGCTCACGGGCCCTGCACATCTGACGCCCCAGGGTAGTTGGTTCCGAAGGTGAGCTTGGCTTAGTGGAGGCAGACCAGGGCCAGGACTCCGTCCATGTTTGTCAACTGCTGCTTTCACTTTCTTGTGTCCACCTGAACTCCACCACCGCAGCCTTAACCTCCCCTCCCAGAAGCCAACAAGTTATTTTTCAAGTTTGTTGCTCAATCACAACTGTGGTCTCCAGAAGGTAGCACCATGTTTTGAGAGAGAGCTAGGGAGTTAAGAGTACTTGCTGCATAAGTTCATTGACCTATGTTTGGAACTAAGGAAACATACAAAGTACTAAGCCTGACTGTAATGCACCTGCAGCCCAAGAGTGCTTTGGAAGCTGAGACAGGAGGAAAACTAGTGACTCCTGGCTCCCAGAGTAGGTCCAGGCTCAATGACAGATCCTGTCCCAAAAGAAAGAAGCTGACAGTGACAGAGCAGGAAATCCAATATTCTCTGACCCATACACATAGGCATATACAACCATCACTGCACACATTTAACACATGCACTCACACAAATAACGACACAAGTACATGCATGTAGAAGCACAAGTTAGTTTCAGAGAAAAACACAGATGTCATTCACATAGTTTTCATTTTGTCACTATAGGATCACACTTTAAAATATGTTTCTAGTGTTTAGTAATCTCTTATTGTGCCTAGTCTTACCTAGTTTAGAACTTAAACATATGTGTAAACACAGAAATAAAATTGTCCACATTCATTTTGACATTAGTTGTAGTTTAAAATCATATGCTCTGAAGATAAGAGGGAACTACTAGGAACTAGACCTTGTTATCTCCTCATCATGTGTGTTGAGCATACTCTGTCACTTTGACAGGCATCTGAAAGATCAATTGAAAAGGCAGAAACATCTACTGGTTCATGGCTCTGTCTAAGTTCTGATGTTCCACTGTGTTGTTCTGTGGTGAGGTAGAATATTAAGACAACAAGAGTTCATGAGACAGATAGAGCTCATGTTTGAGTCACTCAGGACAGCCAGGATGTAGATAAAGAATGAAAGAATCAAGGAGCAGGTGTGTGTGTGTGTGTGTGTGTGTGTGTGTGTGTGTGTGTGTGTGTGTGTGTGTGTGTGAGAGAGAGAGAGAGAGAGAGAGAGAGAGAAGATTCCCTAGAAGACAAATCTTATTATTCCAAACTTGTGCCAGAAGTTGCATAAGTTCTACATAATCAAGCTAAACCAAATTATAAGCATTTACTTGGGAAAATTAATTCAGAAGTACTATGGGATGTTCACCATAAAACATTGTTCAGACATGGGTTTAAGCAAGTGAACAGTCTTAGCAGGCAGATGACTGCACTGATTGTTCAGGTTCCTAGCATAGTTCCAGCATTTCTCAGGGCAAGCTTTTAAGCATAACACCATGTCCTGGGTTGACATACTTCAGTTAACTTGAACAGTTAGACAGAAGCAACTATACAGCAGCAAAAGGCAATTTTGATACAAATCAAGACTTTCTCAGGACTATGGACTTTGATAGATTAGACCTTTTTTTAGGTTGGGCAGGTGATGCTGTCTACAGATCAAGTTTTACAGCCTGAATGTTACTTCCACCTTTCAGTCAGTGGGATTAAGGCTTTAGGTACTAATACCTTTGAGGGCCTTTTCACAGAAGAAGACAATAAGAATCTTATGTATTTTTTTTAAGATTTTTAGCTATCATCATTAGTATAGATTGACATCTATAAACATTAACATTTGAAGACCATTATGGAAAAAAGGAACCTCCAAAATTCATCATGTCAAGGAGATCATGATTCTCTACTTTCCAGTGCTAACAAGCAGTAGATACCTGAGAGTTTAAGATAAAATCCATGATTAACCATTGAAGAACATTGAAGATATCATTTTCCCTCAACAAAGAAAATCTGCTCTGTTTTCCAACAGACGTTTAAAAACATCTGCTAAATGTTTACACACATCAGTTCAATGTTACACACAACATCTGTTGGATGTTTATATAGATGTGTATAAAAATGACTTAAAAGCAACTTCAAAAGCGTCAGGACTTTATGGAAATAATATATTCACTTTTTAAAAACACAGTAATTTTGAGATCCAATCATGATACTTATGTAATCTTTTCATTCTCCCTAGAAGAATCAGCATTTTCCAAGTTTTCTTACTTAAATCCCATGATAACCTGATAAGGAGGGAAAATGTATGCCCATTTTGAAGAAATAAAGAAAATCTGAGTATTTAGAGAATGAGAGAGAATAAGATTGTGACAGCTAAAATCTACTGGAACTGGCATCCACAGCTACCCTTAATGAGAAAACTCCATGGTATCTGAAAATGAATGTGTGTGTGTGTGGGGGACGACATATATTCATTTTCTTACATAGATTGTGAAGTTTGAAGAAAAATAAAATGTTTTAAAAATCATCAGAACATGATTAATTTGATGGTCAAATTGATTAGATTAATAAATCCTGATGTATTAGTGACAGGCACCTCAATGTGTGTATATGAAAGAGCTTTCGGAAAGGATCAACTGAGAAGTAATCATCAGTTAATTGTGGAGGAAACATTCAGTGACTTGAGGCAGAGAGTTTGTCCACGTGTGTGTGTGCATGTCTGTGTGCATGTGTGTGAATGGAGAGAGGACACACATTGTTAAATTTGGAGGATAATATAATCCAGTTTGGCGAGAATTTAATGATCTGAGGTTTTGGACTGAATAAAAAAAAAAGAAATTAAGAAACTCCGTCTCCAACTCTTTTACCTGCTCCTATGGACAAACAGTATATACATACTTCTGCCAAAGAGGTACCCTCAGTCTAACATTACCTGGATGGGCTATATTCCCTTAACCCATGAGGCCAAATAGACATCTCCTCCATTAAGTTCCCTTGTCTGGTATTTGGTCAAGGCACTGAAATATTCCTGTAATGTGACATTTTCCATCTACCACTTTGAAATTGAGTAAAAGTTAAAATTGTGAAATATGGGGGATTGAAATTTCATTTAGCCAAGTCCTATATTTTATGAAAACCATTTACATCCCCAGCTGTAGGGAGAACTTCTCAGGACTCACAGAATTCTTTTGGTTAGGCCAAGTTTGTTGCCAAGAAGGCTGTCTTATACTCACATCAATTATATTGTTTAACACTCTATTTTATGGGTGATAAAGCCTTTCCTCCAGCACTATCACTCTTCCTCACCACAACAATCACTACTACCACCACCAAGACCAGAATCTCCACCACCATAACCACCACACAGACCTCTAACATGATATGGTGATTATTCTTGCTTATCAATTTGAGTACACCTATTACCAACAAAATCCCAAATCATAATCAAATTATTTGAAACTGGAAAACTAACCTTTTTTCTAGGCCACGACTTATGGTAAAAACTGACTTACTACCATGATATGGAAACAGGAAGCTATTGTTTTTGTCTGGTTTTCCTCAGTCTTCCTGGCAAGTCTGACTATCCTATTACTGCAGTCTAATTAAAATATAAACTGAGGACCAATAATTCATCAAGAATACTCATGGACTATTGTACCAAATTGGTACTGGAGAGATAGATATGCAGCATTGTTCAATGAATAAGGGCTAGATTCTCAGCCTTTCTATAGACAGACACCTATTAAACTACAAAGAAAACTGGTGTTAGTCAGTCTACTAAATCAATGGTTTGGTGTGTGTGTGTGTGTGTGTGTGTGTGTGTGTGTGTGTGTGTGTGTGTGTCTGTGTGTGTGTGTGTATGAGTATGAGTGTTTTCAATCTATAAGTTCTGTCTTTTGAGAACCCTAATACATATCAACACCCTCCTCTCTGTTGCCACCTTTGACCAGTAGGGGCAAAGGCTATCTCTGTCCAGATAATTCCATTCTGTTCTTTTTTCTTGGAAAACCCAGACAATTCTTTTATTTGTATTCCCAACAAGACTATTTAAATATGATGGGAAGCTCTCATTGTTCCAACTATTTATAATTCCACCTGAATAGTCCCATGACCTGTTTGTTAATAAGGCCAGTGTTTATGTATCTAATACACACCAATGAATAAACAAATCTTATCCAGCACTTCTAGCCTCTTTAGACACTGTCTCAAGCAGAAACACAGGGCAGCCTAGGGAGAGGGGTTAGAACAGACAAAATGGGGCTTTCTAGGCAAAGTTCTGCTGCAGTTTTCTTTGCTTCTTTCTTTAGAAGGAAAACAGAAAACAGGAATATCTAAATAAGAATCTGAACAAATACTAAGGTAGCCAGAAATTATATGCCCCAAGAATATCCTGAGATTGCTATAAGTATCATGCTATAAGATACATGCACTGGGTTATTCTTAACACCCTGGGTAGATTTGAGGGCCAGTACTAGAGAGAGACTGAGCACCTGTAGAATTACTGAGCTTAAAAATACAGTCCACAGCACTTGTGCTAACTCTTCACTATCTATTTCCTTGCTCAGATAGAGGAAGGTATTGGCTTTCTGTTTCTGCCTTAGATAGAGGTCATGTATAAGGTTAGTATCTGGATTTTCTATAGAGTTAAAACACATTCATGATGCCAAAAGAGGCCAATGTTCAAGATATGGTTTACTTGGCCTTGTACAGTCAGGACGACAGAATTTTTCTCTTTATATTAGTTGCATGGATCTCTTCCATCTAGGACTAGATTGTTGCCATTTATGCCTCAAAGAGTCTCTGCTGTTAAAGGTTTGGTGCTGTGAGGATCGAGTGGAATATTGTAGAGGAAATGATTAGTGGAATGAATTTAGGCAACTGGAACCTTGCCTTTAAAGGAAGTATTGAAACATTTTTCTTTCCATCCTTTGCTCCTTGCAAAGGATGTCATTATAGGGTAACAGACCTCTGGAGAGTTCACCTTCTTACCCTATGTATTATGATGCTTCCATAAGATCATGAGATCAAAGGTAGCATATGAGGTACTGGGTGATCGTTTATTTACAAAAGTATAAGGATCTGAGTTTCAGCTGTTTTGATTCTCAGGATACAGGTAAAAGCTAGATCTTCCATCATGCTAAGTATACCATTTCAGGTTTTGGCACTGGGTCGCATTGAACACAGAGAGAACCAGATATCTGGTGCTCATTGGTCAGACAGCCTTGACAATTAATGACCTCCAAATTCAATAATAGCCTTGACATTTGACCTCTACCACAATGATCTAGACAAGAAAACAGTCTTACTAGCCATGAGTTTTGCTTCAAATTGATGAGGATATAGAATATATAGCAAGCAAAAATAAATGAAATAGCAACTGGCAAATAAAAGAAGTCGGCAGATAAATAGCAAAACATTGTCAAACTAACCGCTCACACATCCAGTAGAGGCAACTGAAGTAGCCTTATTGACAGCACGAACGAAGTTAACATTATCAATCATTACTAAAACATATACCAGAAATTGACTGGGGAAGCTTAGTTGAGAGAGGCAGCCAGAGTACCTTAATTCTCCATAAGTGAGCTTAAAGTTTCTGAAATTTTTGGTTCACTTTTTCACTCATCTATCATTGGAGAAACACTAGTAACCACCTTTGAGAATGGTTTGCCTTCACTTTGTCCTCAACATGGAGATCTTAGTGACCACTCAAGGAACTCAGAGCAGCTGGTAAAATATTATGAGTATAATACATGCAACACATGTGTATACAAGCACAAGTGTACACCACATACACGTGCAAACACGTGCAATCAATTTACATTTTAATGAGACAGCAGAAAGAAATTTACAAAAGCAGAAGTTGGAAACATCTACAACTAATGCAATTCCATAAAAACAAAGCAGGTTTCTGAAAAGCCACACAATTAATCATGGCCATAAAATGGGCAATAAAGGCCACAGCCCCTTAGACATCTGTGGCCACTCGTTGTTTTACAAGTGTTTTTTATATAACAAATAAGTGTCTCTAGTGCTATTTACATGATCCTGACTATTTTATTGTGACAGACAGTGAACGTTTAGTATTTTGGCTTGTTGTCTGTTTCTGTTCTTGCTTTGGATTTTAAGAAAGGTCTTGTAGGGTTGGCAGAGAGGAGTGGCTAAGAGTAGATAAACTGGAGAGTCAAAGCCAAGGGGGTCAAGATGTTCCCTGTCCCAGGGTTGGTGAAGAGTTCACCTGTCAGTTAAAGAAAATTTTGATAAAAGAGGGGGAGCCTTGCCATCAATTGCTTTCCTCCCTCTGCAGCTTTTGGTTTATGAGGCAGTAGTCTTTGAGTCTGAATATTTGGATTCAATTTTATTTTATTTGTGACATGGCTACTTTGTACTTTTCTGTTTACTACTGTGTTTCTTGTTGTACTTAGTTTTTATTTGTATTGACTTTGACCAACAACATGGGAGAGACTGCCTCTTACCCTCTCTTCTTCTTCTTCTTCTTCTTTTTTTTTTTTTTCGGAGCTGGGGACCGAACCCAGGGCCTTGCATTCACTAGGCAAGCGCTCTACCACTGAGCTAAATCCCCAACCCCCCCTCTTACCCTCTCAATTTCATTTTTGCTCATTTTAAGGAAGTTAGGACCAAGGTTAATAAGCAATCCGTGGATGTGAAGAAAGGGGAAATATTCACTTATGGCAGTTCAGAGTGTCTAATATTTGACATTGGCTGGCCTCTAGAGGTAACCTTCCATCTCCCCACAATGTCAGCAGTAGAAGGAAGACAAGGTGTTTCAAAAGACACATGGACACCCTGATCAAGTCCCCTACATAATAGTCTGGAATGATGTGGCTACCAACACACAATCTTGGTTTAAGTCTTTCCTCTTTCCCCCTTTCTAATCTTTCTTCTTCAACAAGAACTGTTCCAACGTTTGTGACTGAAGAGCAAGAGACCTCCAAACAAACATCTATACTTTACCCTGTCTTACAGGATAGTATGACTGAGTGACTGAGGACATTATCTTTCCTCCACCTTACATTCTTCTACTAGCTGTGCCACAATTTGACGAGGCACAAAAATTGCCTTCTGTTCTGGATCCAGCACCACAATCTGCTCCAGCCACGGTGGCGTTGGCCTCAGGGATAGATGGAGGGTCTTCGCAGAGTTGCACCATGTCTCCTGAAGCTGTAGAACCAGAGGCAGGGACTTCACTTTTTTGCCTCTATGGGCAGAGGGGCCTGTAGACCAATAGGGTAATCAACCTCATCATTCCTGGCCCTTTGCTACCACTGATCTTTTTAATTGGAAGGGGCAAAACATCCAATTTTTCTGACAACCATAATGATTTATTGGTTTCTTAGACACTGTTGTTTTCACTCAGCAGGCCACGTGGGATGATTATCTGCAACTTTTGCAAATTCTTTTTACTATTGAACAAAAAGAGTACCTCATCTTGGAGGCCTTGAAGAACTTTCCAAGAGCTAATGACACCATAACCCGAAACCCAGACAATCTTGATGAGGGATCTCCCCTCAGAATATCTGACTGAGAATACAATATAGCTGAAGATAAGGTGTATCTCCAGGTCTACTACCAGACTCTGATGGCAGGTTTCAAAGAAGTTGCTTGGCAGCCCAGGAATTTGGCCACAGTTCGTGAGGCTATGTAGGGGCTTAGTTAAAGCCTGGCAGCATTTCTCAAATAACTCATGGAGGCTTCCCATATAGACTCAGAGGAAGCAAGACATTCTGGTACAGTGGCTTTGGTTTCTTTCATCAATCAGTCAGCCGTGGACATTAGAAGGAATTTAGAGAAGCAATGAAGGTTGGGAGAAAAGTTGTTGAGGAATTTTGTGGAAATTACAGAGAATGTATACAATAAGAGAGAAAGTATAGAGAAAAAGGTTAAGACAAAATAGGTATTGAATAGAGATTTGGCCAAGGTCCTCTGGCCAACAACATGCAGGACTCATGAGAAAGGAAATGCCAGCACTGTTGGATTGTTGAAGGAAAAGAGCCTAAAAGAGGCTGGCATCCAGTACTAGGTAAGAACCAATGTGACAACTGTAGAAGAAAGGGAAATGGGCTAAAAAATGCCCAAAGAGAAAATCAGACTGAGGCCATGATTACAGAAGAATATTGAGAGAATCAATTGGGGTTTGGACCTGCTCCCCAAACACAGGGTCACAATTACAGTTGAGCAAAGGCCTCTAGACTTCCTTTTAGATACCAGAGCTCAATATTTGGTGCTCCTCCATGCTGAAGGGCTGCAGTATTCCAAGAGGTTCTGGTTCCAAGGGGACACACTTGTCAAACAATATTCTTGGACTATCCAGAGATCAGTTTACCTGGGATTGGATTGGGTAACCCATTCATTGATGGCCATTCTTGAGTGTCCATACTCCTTTCTGGGGAAAGATATGTTAGCAAAAATCAGGGACCAAATTCATTTCAAATTCGGTGTGTGTGTGTGGATCCAATTGTTGGATCAGAAAAACAATCCAGTCCAGGTGCTGACTATTACCCTGGCTTCTGAGACTTAGTATAGACTATATGAAGTCACCATTCAGCTCCCCATAATTAGTATGTTTGTTTGAGAAAATTTCCCCAAGAGTGGCCAGAGGCTGGAGGATGGACCTTGCAAAACATCCACCTCTAGGATTTGTTGAGAGTAAAACAGGGTCTGACCCAGTTTGAGTCGACTAGTATCCCATGTCCCAGGAGGCATGAAAGGGTTCACTCCCCATATCAAAAAATTGTTGTCCCTGAGAGTCATCAGGCCATACTAATTGGCCTGGAATACTCCAGTGTAACCCATGAAGAAGTCAAATTCTAAGGATTAAGTCCTGTCCAGAACTCATGGGAAGTTAACCACAGAGTGATGTATATACTCCCCACAGTGTATAATCCCTATACCTAATTGAATTTATTGCCATGAGACCCAAAATGTTATTCTGTTCTTGATCCAAAGGATGCCTTTATAGCTTACCTCTGACCCCCAAGATTCAGGAATCCTTTGCCTTTGGTGGTATGATGCTGAAAGATGCATCAAAAGACAAATCACCTGGACCTGCATGTCCCAAGGCTATAAAAAAATTCCCTCCATCTTTGGTGAAGTTCAGCATGAGGACTTGGTTGAGTATTGGGATAAAAATCAAGAAGTAATCTTTCTGCATCTGATATGTAGATAATTTCCTGTATTTAGCACAATCTAAGGAGTTACCAAGAAGGGACTTAGAAACTCCTACAGTCTCTGGGGGTGGGGGGCTGGAGTATCAAATAGCTGCAAAAAAATAAGCCCCACAGTTTTGCAAGACTGAAGTCACTTATTTCAGTTATATTCTAAAGGAAGGTGAGTGATGGCTTTTCATAGCAAGAAAAGAAACTGTCATCAATATTCTTAACCCTCAGAGCCCACAATAGGTGAAAGAGTTCTTGTGGCCTCCAGACTTCTATTGGCTATGTATTCCAAGCCTTGCTGAAATGCTTAAACAACCTCTCTATTAAGCCACCAAGGAAACTGAGGACTTTATCTGGATACAAGAATAACAGAGGGCCTTTGAAAAAGTAAAACAGACCCTTTGATGGACCCTGATCTACACTGTCAGACATCAATAAGCCATTTCATCTACGTATAGATGAACATAAAGGGGTGGCCAACAAGATTTTGACCCAAATTCTAGGGTCATGGAAAAGTCCAGGGGCTTATTCATGAAAAAATTGGACCCAGGTTTCTTACTGTGAGGTAAGAGACTGCAGGCCTCTTGCAAGTTTTATTTAACAGAAATCAAGTAAAGGAAGCACAACTACAAGTATTTGCTATTGTTTATAAGCCATGATGTAGTAAGATTTATTGGGGAAGATTGGAAGTTACATTATGCATATTGACCCCCAAGTTCATAGCAGGTAAAAAGAATGAATAAAATATTCAAAGAGACCTTGACTAAATTCTCCTTAGAGACTGCTGGGAACTGGATGATGATTCTTTCCTTTGCCTTATATAGAATAAGGAATTCTCCTCACCAGATGCGACTAACTTCCTTTGAGTTCATATATTGTATCCCAGCCCCCATTGTACACAACCTGCAGTCAGCAGCTATTGCAGAATTGAAAGATGATGACTTAATATCTAGAGTCAGAGCAACCAAGTGGGTTCATAAAAATGTTTGCCCTAAATTACATGCTGTCTTTGAAGCAGGCCCAGTTTTTGAAGCATAAAACTTTCTACTAGAAGATTATATGAAGAGATTTTACCAGAACTCACTGGAGCCCAGGTTGAAAGGACCATTAATCATCCCGCTAATCATGCTATCTGTCATTAAAATGGACAGGATCACTGCCTGGGTGCACTAAAGTCACTCCAGACCTCATAACCTGTTCTCCTCAAAAGAAGATCACTGAACACAGATTCAACATAATGGAGAGAGTTCAGAAAAGCACAAATGTCTCAAGTTAAATTTGACTCAGTCTTGAGTCTACTGTCTCTGCTAACTGTATATATTGCAGTTCTGACCCACATCAGCATTTTTACTTGATCTGTGAGATTAAAAATCCTGAGACTGTCTATCATGCCCTACCAGCTGGTACAAAATAGCTAATTGAAACATCCTGGTTCTGAGACTTGTGCCAACTCCCTGCCAATTCATGGACCAACATCCAACAGTCCCTTAAAAGTACATGTGCCAAATGTAGATCTAAAAATGTTTCATATACCCATGGGGAAAGAAAACTGACAAATGTGGGGGTTCTGAACAGTTTTACTGTGCTTCCTGGGGATGTGAAACATCACTTACTGGAAATAAGGGGTGGGGAATGTCAAAGGAAGATCTTATTAAAATGTATTGGTAGGGAGACAACTCCAAAGTTTACTCAGCTTCACTGACAAGGGTAAACATGCTAATGGATGGGAAACAACCTGTGAAGTCTCCAGGTCAACCACTGTGAATTACCCGAGGTAGTGATTCCAGATTGCTCTTTCCAATCAAACTATTAGTAAGGCTAATTGCAAGCCAACCACCAGCAGCTATAGGCCCAAGTCAGGTCCTCATAAATCCTAAACCTGTGTTGACCCCTTTCTCTAGTCCAAAAATTACCTTATCCCCAGTTACCCCAACACAGGTACCCTCAGTTCCAGAACTCTTCTTTGAACAAACAGAACCAGCAGATCCTTTCTGGTCAATGATGTTAAAAATCTTTCAAATACTGAATGTTTCTATGCACAAACTTACCACCTCTCACTGGTTTAGTTAAAATGCTAGCTTCCATTTTATGGAGGCATTGGGTTAATAGTTGGATATAATGTTTCTGAAACAGACTGTGCATGTATATATTGTCACAAAAAAGTCCAGCTTTAACATTCCAGATTATCTTCATACAGGGTGTCTGTCTGTGCAAATCCTCTTGTCACATATAGATATTGGCAATTGGATCATTCCCATAATACATTCCAAATGTGTTATTTCCCCAGAACAGGCATGGTGGGCCTGTTCAATTGGAATGACCCCTGTATAGCACAAAGAAGTTATCAACTCCTCTGCACTGAAAGGGGTGTTTATTTTGACTCAATTAATGCCACTAGTATCCTTTTATTCAGAAGAAGTGTGCTAAAAGATTTAGTAGGGCAAGGTGAGGGAACCATATGAAACGGAAAAGAAAACCCATCCCTTTAGACCTATAATTAATCCTAGGGCCAAGATTGCCTAGACCAGCACTGGAATACCTGCGTTAACACTAAAGGAGAAGAATTACCATAGTTTAAAGGCAGATATAGATGAGGACATTCAATGTCTAGTAAAATATATCTCTCACTTGGAGTGTAACATGGACTCTCTGGCTGAAGCAGTATTTCACAATAGGCAAGAAAGTGTTCCTACAGCATAAAATGTTATATAACTCTTTACATAAAGAGTGTTGTTTCTGTGTCAATTGTTCTGGGGTTGCTTGAGAATTGTTGGCTAAAGTTAGGGAAAAAACAGACAGACACCAAAGGGAATGGGAAGACTCCAAAAGTTGGTACCACTCACTGTTTGATTCCTCTCCCTGGTTAACAACTCTTATGTTCACTCTCATGGGATTCTTCGTTATTCTCCTCCCCCTACTCACTTTTGGACCATGTATTATAAACAAACTTTTATAATATATAAGGCAAATATTGTAAGCTCTTAAACAATGATGATGAGGTCATATTATCAAATATTTAGGGTAGATAATCCAGATATTAAGAAGCCGAATATTAGTCTCTAAAACTACTAGTAGAAGAGGAGAATGAAGAAGTCAAAGTAGTAGGGATAAACTCCATCTTGCTCTCCAAACTCCATTTTTGGTTGTTTGTCCCCAGAGTGGCATGACCCCCACCCGTGGACTCTGAGAAAGAGAACACAAAGTGTTCTCAGCAGTTGAAAATATGCATCACATAATTCTGACTTGCTTACAATAACAGGAAGAGTTAAGGAAATGTGAGTCATTCTCAACATGCCCCTTTTAGGTGAGGTACCTCCTTGCGGTTTGAACAGATGTTATGTACTTGTATAAAGGTCAACATTCCCTAACTCATTTATCCAATCAAGTAAAGTCAAGGCTTGAAGCCCCTGTTTGCATTTTTCTCTATGTAAAGATGTAAAAATCTATCTCAGCCCATACATCTAGGTGTCACTTTCCTTACCTGTTGCATCAAGGTTTGAGACCAGCGTCCTAACTTGAAAAAAGACTCTTGAGTACTTGCATCAGAGCTGTGGTGCCTGGTCATCTCTTTGTTTGTTTGTTTGTTTGTTTGTTTGTTTTGTTTTTAAGGGGGCATGCCTTGTGATCTGGGCATAACATAAATACAAAACACCAGTATTTCTGAACAAATTATTGATGTATTTGACAACAGATTAGAAAATAAGATGTATATTTTAATTGAATTAGCCCAAAGAAAGGTTTTCTAAAGGTGCACTATTTATGCAGGATTGCAGACTGAGGTCAAGGAGAACCCATGCAAAACAGCTATAATCATGAACTCTCAGATGTTGTGGTTGGTTGTACAAGTCTTGCACCAAATAAATCCTGTCAGCATTCTAGTGCAGGTAGGGGTTCACAAGCCTCAGCACCTGACTGAAGCCCTGTAGACAGATGATGGTTTCTACGGTAGAAAGAGTGACTTTTCTTTAAGGCTATGGAACCAGGATGGTTCCAAATGCAGGAGTATATAGCCAGGGCAAAGTATATTTGGTGGGTTATTAAATGAATAAATAAGGACAGCATGATAAGGAGTTACAGGGAAGAAATGACAGATCTAAGAGGAGTTAGGGGTAACCACATTAAAACAAATATTGGGTAGAATTCTCAAATAAATAATGAAATTGGAAACAGAAAATTTCTGTATATGTGTGTGTTTGTGCCTGTATGGTCTATGTGTATTACCTGCAGTAGGTATTTCTAAGACCAGAAAAAGATTTCTAATTCCCTGCATCTGGAGTTAAATGTAGTTTGACTTGCCTGATATGTCTGCTGAAAATTGGTCCCAGGTCAACTGCAAAGGCAGCAAGTGCTTATAATCACTGGACATTTCTTTAACCTCAAGAAAGAATCATTTTCTGTGACCACATTCTAGGTCTATCTGAAAAGAACCTGTACATGTTTTAAAATCTGAATGTCAACACACCATAAAGAAGACAAATCCCACTGTTAAGAGTATATGATATAAGTAGAAGATATTTATTTATTTACTCATTTATCACAGTTCTAAGGTTCTAAACTAAGTTCTCATAGATAGTAGGTGACTACTCAACAAGACAGCCCACCCCAGTCCTATGTAAAGCTTTCTATTTCTCTTATATCATCCCATGTCTCATTTTCCCTCATTTTTCAGGTTAATAGAAAAACATTTTCCCATTTATATCATAATTAATTTTACAGATAGTTAAAGTAGTTTTAATACATGTTCACTAATTTTGGGTCTTCTACATTCTTCAAATTATATTTTAAATATACAAGTAAAATGTTTTCACTCCTTGTTTAATTTCAAGATGACAGTGCAAAGGACAAAAGCCGGTATATTACCTCAAATTTTCTTTATAAAAGTGAAAGAGCTCAGTAGTTAGCATCTTGGGATCTGGAAATAAATATTCTTGAGTAGACACAGGCCAAGTATTTTTGCTTGACTTATAATGATCTTGTATTTATTAGACTTCTATTGCTGTGAAAAAGATTATGACAAAAAGCAATTAAGTAGAGAAAATAATTATTTCAATTTATAATATGTATTCCATCCATCACAAAGGAAGTAAGGGTACAAAATAGTAGCTAATACAGACAGCATGGAGAAGTACTGTTTATTAGCCTTCTCCCATAACTTCCTCAGTTGGCTTTCTTATATTACTCAAGATTACCAGTCTAGATTTAGCATAGGAATAAGGAATTGGGACTTCCCACACTAATCAGTAATCCAAAACCAAACCAAACCAAACCAAAAAAAAAAAAAAAAAAAAAAAGAAAACAAACCAACACACACACACACACACACAAAAAAAAACTTGTTACCATATTCTTAGATCAAAAGGCAATCTAATGACAATTACAGAGGTAAGTGCTAGCAGCAAACCACTGAACTGAGAACAGGACCTCCATTGGAGGAATTAGAGAATCGATTGAAAGAGCTGAAGCGGTTTGCAATCCCATAAGATAAACAATGCCAAGCAACCATAGCTGCAAGGAAGTAAAACACTATCCAAAGACTATACATGGGGTTGGGGATTTAGCTCAGTGGTAGAGCGCTTGCCTAGGCAAGCACAAGGCCCTGGGTTTGGTCCCCAGCTCAAAAAAAAAAAAAAAAAAAAAAAAAAAAAAGAAAAGAAAAGCAAAGACTATATGGACTGACCCATGGCTTCAACTACATGTGTAGCAGAGGATGGTCTTGTTGGGCACCAGTGTTAGGAGAAGCCCTTGATCCTGCCAACGTTGGACCCTCAGGGTAGGGGAATGTCAGTGGGTGGGGGAAGGGAGCCGGAAAGGGGGTGTGGATGGGAAAGGGAACACACTCATAGAAGGAGAGGGGGAGGGGATAGGAGGATTATGTCCAGAAAACCATGAAAGGGAATAACATTTGAAATGTAAATGAAAAAAAATCCAATGAAAAAAATAAATGCAATCTAATGGAGGGATTTTCTGTGTCAAACTGATATATATATATATATATATATATATATATATATATATATATATATGTCAAACCAGCACAAATTTTAATAACTTTTATGTCTTGGAATATGTAAAGATGAAATAAGCTGCTGGATAAATGGCTCAGAGTAAAAGAGCACATATTACTCTTTCAGAGAAACAAAGTTCATTTCCCAGAATTCATGTGGGTTGACTTACAAGTTAATGTACTGTTCCAGCAAATTCAAAACCCTTTTCTGGACTCTACTGGAAGAGTAGGCACAGGCATTTGCTCACATTCACTTTCACACAATTTAATTTAAAAAATTAAATTGTATTTATTTATTTATTGCATTTAGTTTTAATAACAGTGTTGGATAGCTAGGGAATAGAGAAATAAACAAAGAAGCATGGGTAAAGGGTAAAGGGGAGCATATTACCAAAATCCATTGTGTAAAATTTTCAAGTAACTACTAGGAATAAGAAAATTATGAAATTAAACAGTGTATATAGAGTAGTTTTCACAAAGCTTAGATGACAAAATTTCAAAGAATATTTATTTCTGTTAATGTTACTGTGACCATTTTATTTTGTCATTAGATGTTTAAGTATAGATTTTGAGTGAATTTCACTATTTTATGTGTTATCTATTTTCTAAGAAAGAATCTCACTATCTTCCTCAGAAATCAAAATTTTGATCCTACTTCCTAAGCCTTCTGTGTGCTGGATTGCAGGCATGGTCTGCCACACTAAGCTCACATTTTCTCTCTGGTTAAAGATAAAGATCACCTCTTTTAAAACCCTCATAGAAAGTGCAGTAGTGCAGTTTTCTTTCTCTCTCTATTTCTTTCTTTCTCTCGTTCTTTCTTTCTCTCTTTCTTCCTTTCTTCCTTCCTTTCTTTCTTTCTTTAAGTCACGGATATTTGAGTCAGGCTGTTTGAGTGAAATATTATTTTTTCAAACACTGTTACATTTCTCAAACTTGATCCAAAGTACAGCACTATGTTCATATTAACAAGTACATGAATAAAAAATTATGTTCATAATGTGTACCAGACATTTATTAGTTTTTGAAAACAATATTGCATTCCTTCAGGTTAAAAGACATAGCCTTTTAAAAATTTGCTTTGTTTGTATACATGTGTGTATAGACACACGTGTGTGGCATGAATGTTCAGATAAAAAGAAAACTTGTATGAATCAGTTCTGCTCTTCCATAGAAAGCATCCCTGTATCTAACACATGCCATCAGTCTCGTCAGCATGATCCTTTATAAACTGAGCCCATGTACTATGTGATAATCCTTCGAAGACATGATCAAACATCTGCTTATCCAAATTAGAGTATCAGCAGTAGGATAAAGTATGGTTGTACCAAAGTCAAACTTGTCGTACAAATATGTTCTATTGGAGTTACTGGAGTATGTGTAAGGGATTATTTACATGAATAGAAATGACTCACACAACTTCATCAGGTAAAATCCAGCTTAGCATGGGAGACAGGTCATGAAAGCTGGAGGCCAGAATTGCACTACAGAACTTGTCTGCAGTTCCTCACATTTTAAGGTAATTCTTTCAGGCTGCTCAGATAGTTATACCCTATTCCGGATAGCTTAGCTGCTGTCTACTTCTACCTGTTTCTGCTTATCTGAGCCTCTTCTAGACAGCTCATCTCATCAGAGCTTCTCTTGGTGGTATATAATTTTTATATAAGCTTAGGAAAGGCCAAAGTCTACTGAATCTGGCAGTATCAGACTCCTTGAAGTCATTCTGCATTGTTTACTCCCTTAGCTTTAAGAATTTTGCTACAGAATGAAACATTTTCCCTCCATTTAGAATACCTTGTTAGTTCATCTCTTATATCTTATTGAGCTTACCTCCAATATGGAAGGTTTCAAATCAAAGGAAACTCCTACATAGGATAGTATCTTCAGCCCAACACACACACACACACACACACACACACACACACACACACACACACAATACACTCATATTTGATTTCTTAAATATATATACATGTAATTTGTATGTGAACATGGGAGGAATTAGGGGCAGAGTGGGCAGGAGTTGTAGAGATGCAGAATTCATGTATGAATTTCTCAAAATTAATAAATTATTTTTTTTCTATTGCTGTGAGTGCTTTATGGTGCCATTAAAGGAACTGGTGATATCTGGGTCCATGCTGCTGCTATGGATAATGTCTGGGTCTCAGTCTTAATGTAGCTGGGATCTGTGGTGATGTATATGGCCATGTTACCACAAAAGGCTATGCAGATATTTGTTGTCTGTGCTCCATCCTGAAGCTATTCTGATGTCTGTATACTTCACTGTGGTTGGGATATGTATTGATATGGGTAGTCTGTCCTATCATGTGAGTCCATGATGGTGTTCATGTTCTAGATTGCTTCTGAGTTACTTGTCTGAGTCTATGTTCCTACTGAAGGCAAAGTCATGCTTGTTATCTGTGCTCTATGAAGAAATCATGGGGATATTCATAGTATGTTTCCCAGCTGACTGTAAATAATGATATCGGTGACTACAGACTCATAATTGTGAAAGAGGGACAAGGAAAGCTTCTGTGAAACACCTACCAGATTGCATCCCATACAATCCACAAATAAATAGCAGCCCAAAAGGAAGTCATTGATTAGAACTCTCTTAAAAGTATGATAATGATACTGAAGAGAAGTTCTCCACAATAGAGGGTTTCTTGTGGGGGATGTGAGAGGGGAATGATTTAGATCTATTTTTTATTTAAGGTACAGGCCATTAAAGTTGACTACCCTCTATCTATCTATCTATCTATCTATCTATCTATCTATCTATCTATCTATCTATCTATCATCTATCTATCTATCTCTCTTTTATTTTTTGTTTTATTTTTATGTATTTATTTTTTTATTTTTGGTTGGGAAAGTTAGAAGGGTCAGTGGGGGAGCAGCCATTGAAGGAAAAGGAAATGATGTAAGATTGTTAACCAATCAATTATACTATTAAATTGTGAAGATTTAAACAAATATTCAAAGCCCTTAGTCATTAGGAATATGCAAATCAAAAGGACCCTGAGAGTCCACTTTACAACAAACAGAATAGCTAAGATCAAAAACTCAGGTGACAGCACATGTTAGCAAGGATAAGAGAAAAGGGAAATACTCCTCCATTGCTGGTGGGATTGCTAACTTGTACAATCGTTCTGGAAATCAATCTGATGGTTCCTCAGAAAATTGGAAATAGATCTACCTGAAGATCCAATTGTACAACTCTTGGGACTATACCCAAATGATGTCCCACCCCTCCATCATGACACAGGGGCAAGTACCCCACTGTGTTCATAGCAGCCTTATTTGTGATTGGTAGATGCTGGAAACAACTGAGATACCCCATAACAGAAGAACGGAAACAGGAAATGTGGTTTGTCTATACAATGGAATACTACTTTGGTATTAAGAACGAGGACATCATGAGTTATGCAGGAAAACAGGTGGAACTAGAAATTATCATCCTGTTTGAGGTAATTCAGAGTTAAAATGACATACATGGTATGTATTTACTAATACGTGGATATTAGTTAAAACATGCCCGAATACCCAGGATACCATCCACAAAACTCAAGAAGGCTAATAAGTGTAAAGGCACAAGTGAGGATGCCTCAATCCCACTTGTAACAGACAAGAAAACAATCACAGAAGGGGGAAAGGAGGGATCTGGTTAGGAAAGTGGAAAAAAAGTAGAAGAGGGGAACATGATAAAGTATGGAGTGGGGGCCAAACTGAGGGCTAGCATAAAGAGTAGAAATAGTCAACCCCTGGATGTAGGAGTTTGGGGACCCTCTAGAATTTATCAGATACTTGGGAGGTGAGAGATGTTCAGAACTCAATGGAAAGGACCTTATATGAAATGTCCTATATTTGTGAGAGGAAACTTGTAGAGTCTACCTCCAGTAGAAAGTGGAGAGATGGGGTTGCCATCTCACAGTCAAAAACTCTGACCCACAATTTTTCCTGTCTGAAACAACTTCAGGGACAATAATGGAGAAAAGATTGCGGAAAAGGAGTTCAAGTGACAGATCTAAAATGGGACCCAGCTCAGTAGCAGGACCCAAGGCTTGATACTAATACTGATGCTATTGTGTGTTTACAAACAGAATACTATCATGAATGCCCTCAAACAGGCTCAACAAGTAGCATAAATGGTCAGAGGCAGATATTTACACCCAACCGATGGACAGAAACTTGTGACCCCTGTGGCACCCAACTGCACTGGAAGAACAGAAATCTCAACTATACTGAAACCTAGAGATCTCTCACAGATTGAGCCGCCAACCATATAGCATGCATCAGCTCATATGAGGCCTCAAACATATACAGCAGAGGACTGCTGGGTCTGGACTCAATGAGAAAAGATTCATCTAATCCTTGAGAGACTTGAGGTCCATGGGAGTGGGGCGGATTGATGGACATTGGTTTAGTGGCTGGGTAGATACTCTTAGAGGAGGTGTGGGATGTGGAACAATCAGAGTGTGGATTAGGAGTGGTATAAAGTCTGGACTGTAAAAGAAATTAAAGAATAAATTTAATAAAGATGGAAAAAATAGAAAAAAAAGAAAAAGAGTGTTTAGTAATTACTTGGGTAAAATTAATAACAAATCAAAAATCAAATATACAATTTATAAAAGGAACTAACTGGATTCTTCCAAGTATCTTAAAGAGAATATCGACTCCAGAGGCACCAATATTCTCTAAGGATGCAACAAAATGAGATCCCAGGTTATAAATCAGACAATATAAGAAAGATACTCAAAATTCACTATACATCCATCTGAAAGTCAGAATTATATGCAATCCTTGTGCTATTATTTGATTATCCTAAATATCTTAACATAATTATGGATTCTTGATGTGTAGAAATAATTGTTTTGCATATATAGACTGCTTAATTTGTACCTAACAATTCAGAATTAACCATATTATTTATAAAATTGCAACCGATCATCAAAAATAGAAACCATCTGCTACATGTTACTCAAATTTTATTTCATACAGGTTTATCTGATCTATTAGTACAAGGAAATTATAAAACCCATCATTTACTAATAGGAAATGTGTAAGAAGTCTCCAAATTATATGATAAAACCTACTAAAAAGTAAGGTTTCAAGGAAAAAAAAACATCAGTTGGCAAAAAATCAAAGAAATATAAAAAAAGTAAAAAAAAAGTGATCTACATAATCACTATAAACTAAATTCCATTTCCTATTGGTAGATACTCCCAAGATACCAAAACAAAGGACATCTGGTGGAAGAATATTTTTCAATTTTCAGAGTTTGGAAAAAAAGATATTTACAGCATACCACTAACATATATTCAGTGTTTCTATGGGAACTTCTTTAAGTTCCAAAGAGGTTGGTTTTATAATTACACATTACTAGAAATAATGGCAATTATGGGGATACCTGCAAAATTTAATGCCAATAGCAATCCCACATATGTATCTGATAAGATGAAGAAATTACTTGGAAGTTACAATAAAAAGCATATTACTGGTACTCCAAATGTTTCCACATGACAAGCAGTTATGGAAAGTGCTGATCATATTTCAAAAGAGATGCTTATTAAACTAGAGGTAAAGTAAGTAACCCCCTGCCCTGACACTGCCTAAATATTGATTTGTTAACTGTTACTATTTTTAATGTTGGTGAAAATGAAACAACCTCAGCTGGGAGACACTGGATTATTGGAAAAAACTGAGGTATTGACCCAAACAATACACTATAGGATTGTATTGATACTAGAATGGAAATATGTAATAGTTTTAAAACAGGCATGTGGTTATTCTTATGTACTAAAGGTGATTGGAAAAATATGGTTATCTGTGAAACTTGTAAAGCTTATATCTGAACAGGGGAAACCTTTTACCAGCTGATGCATGAATGTCTTAAAGTAGCCCATGTGATTTCTTCTGTCAGACTGCCTCAGTTACTGATTTCTCCAAAATATGCATGCATATCAACTTCAAAATGAAAGCACAAATGATCCATCACCCATAGACTGGACCAAAACCACATAGATTATATATAGAGTCATTAAAGAGAGATTAGACATGCTAGTCCATACCTCCAAATGAGGTTAATAATTTTTCCTCTTGAGGTCCAAACATAAATTATTTGCCCCAATTTAGCAGGAAGCAAATATATATATATATATATATATATACTTGATTTGTTTATTATTATACATTGGCAGAAATTTCAGATTTTTTTGCATTTATTGTATATTGATAGAAATTTAAGTTTGTTTTAGACTTTCTTGACTATCTTATTCATAAGCTATTTCTTTAAAATATGATATAAAGTTCTGGTTTGATGATTCTTTTATTTTTATTATTTGTAGAATTTTAATGTTAGAGAAAAGACTATTTTTAAGCAAAACTATGGAATAGTAATTGAAGATTCTTATAGTGTCATGTGATACATACTCACATGGTGTTTTGAGGCAAGACCCATGGGAGGACACATGATATGTAGAGAGAGTATAAATTGGACTCAATGGACAGTGACAATATGCTTGTATAGTGAGCCTTCCAATGCACTGTTGGTCTTAAACTTTTATCTCTGTTGCTCTTATTTATGGTGAGATATGCACTGTAGATAATTTCTCCTGGACCCCTTGGATAATTCTGATTGCTCCTGATGAATTATATAGATTCAGACGAGGCCTAGATGTTTCTGCATGATTGTGCCACCCTGCTAATTCATGTTTGGAACTCTGACAGCATTAAACTGGACTGTTGGTAAGGTTACAAACAGATTGGAATCACCTCAAATAACTACTTTTGTACTGGCCCACATCCCCTTATTCTATTTTGAATGTTAGGCTAGAAGGAGGCTCAAATCATTTGAGAACCCGCTTCAAAGTAGATTTTAAAAATCTAAGATTATAAACAAAACAAAACACCAAAACTAAACCAGAACCTGTCAACTGTTGGGTGGATTAAGGTGTTTATTTGCTTTTAGCACAACAGAAGTTTTCAATCCAGAAACAAACAAACAAACAAAAAAAAAACCCCAAAAAATATCTATGTTGTTACACCTTTTGTAGAAAAAGCTTGAGCTTGCATTTGTGGCTATATGATTGTAATTTAGTGCTTTATTTCCTAAGCAAAAAGTCTTCTTCCTTTATTAGTTTAATACAATAATTTGAGAGTTTGGTACAATTTTGGTAAATGTGAAATGTCACATTTCTGGTGCCTTTCAAAGTGAAGATGTTTGTCTATATGCATCTCTTCTGCTGTTTTGATATTGTATTTTGACAAAAAACAGCTTAAAGGAGAAAGGAATTATTTTACGTATAGAGCCAAAGAAATGGAGTCCAACATTGTACTGAAGGCAGGGCAGCAGATAAAGGAGGTTAGGGGATCACATTGTATCCTAAATCAAAAGGCAGACTGAAGAAGATTAAGGACTGCCTGTAAAACCTCAAATCCAAATCCACAATACTCATTTTCTCTAGCAAAGCTCTCCTTACTGAAGGATCTGTAACCACCAGAGGAGGAACAAGTAATTCAAATACCTGACTATATTGGGTGAACATTTCACATTCAAACTACATCACAGCCACGGAGATCATTGGAGTTAAATTAAATATTACAGTTTCCTTGGTAAACAACTCCAGATGGTGGACTACAAAATGATTGTTGTAGAAAATATTTATTCTCAATTGGGGGTTCTGCCTGAACTTTGATCATTCAGGTCCTGTACAAGACATAACTTTTTTTTTTTTATTATAATAAGCCTGAATTTAAACTATAGTTGGGCAGGTATCTAATCTCTAAGGTATTGGAATAGTCTTAATTTGCCATGTTCCATCTTGTCTACTTTTAATTTCAGTTGGCCATTGATTTCAGAATGGCCTCCTGGCTATGCTTTCATGACTTACCTAAGTCATGGCATCTTCCTTTTCTCCACCTTCTCCATCTCCGTCTTCATGGTTCCTCTCAGATCCCTTGCCCAAGAACCACCAAGCCAGCCTGTTTCTCTTCTGCCCAGATATTAGCCATTAGAATCTTTATTAACTAATAATTTTCCTCCATCTTTATTAACTTGGGTATTTCTTATTTACATTTCAATTGTTATTCCCTTTCCTGGTTTCCAGGCAAACATCCCCCTAACCCTCCCCCTACCCTTCTATATGGGTGTTCCCCTCCTCATCCTCCCTCCGTTACCGCCCAACGATCACGTTCACTGGGGGTTCTCTCTTGGCAGGACCAAGGGCTTCCCTTGCCACTGGTGCTCCTACTAGGCTATTCATTGTTAAATATGCAGTTGGAGCCCAGGGTCAGTCCATGTATAGTCTTTAGGTATTGGCTTAGTACTTTGAAGCTCTGGTTGGTTGGCATTGTTGTTTATATGGGGTCTCAACCCCCGTGAAGCTCTTTCAGTCCTTTCTCTGAATCCTTCAATGCGGGTCCCGTACTCAGTTCAGTGGTTTGCTGCTGGCATTTGCCTATGCATTTGCCATATTCTGGCTGTGTCTCTCAGGAGAAATCTACATCCAGTTCCTGTCAGCCTGCCCGTCTTTGTTTCATCCATCTTATCTAGTTTGGTGGCTGTATATGTATGGGCCACATGTGGGGCAGGCTCTGAATTGGTGTTCCTTCAGTCTCTGTTCTAAACTTAGCCTCCCTATCCCCTCCCTAGGGTATTCTTGTTCTCCTTTTAAAGAAGGAATGAAGCATTCACATTTTGGTCATCCTTCTTGAGTTTCATGTGTTTTGTGCATTTAGGGTAATTTGAGCATTTGGGCTAATAGCCACTTATCAATGAGTGCATACCATGTGTGTTTTTCTGTGATTGGGTTACCTCACTCAGGATGATATTTTCCAGTTCCATCCATTTGCTTATGAATTTCATAAAGTCATTGTTTTTGATAGCTGAGTAGTATTCCATTGTGTACCACATTTTCTGTGTCTATTCTTTATTTATTAACTAATAATTTTAAATTAAGGAGCATGGTCACATTGTACATGAAGATTCTCTTGTCCCTGCGAACAACCAAGCCTTGGTGTCCATTACTTAGCATTATAATACATCGCAAAGACCAAACCTTAAAATATGTTCCTCATACAAAATATGAGAATGAGAATACTTTCTGCAAATAAATTGAAGCTAAATGGGTATCTCATTTATTCAGAGTTAATATATTTTTACATTACCCAGATTCAATTTACTATAGCACAAACATATCTAATAAGTTCTAGGATAAGACTTTTGAAGTTTATAATAGAAGTTGCAGTGATTTTGTGGTTGTAATGTTAACCAAATTTTTAGTGGTGTACTAAAATCCATTATGTTCAGGTCATGTAGAAGCAGATCCACTGTTTATAAAATCAATAAAATTCTATTTACAAGGACTGGTTAAATCTCTCAGTAGATAATGGTGTTTTTGAAAATATGGGCCTACCTGAATTTGACCCTAGACCAACATGATGGTCAAGTGGTGGTTACATGAAAATTGATATCAAAGGCTTAAAGTGTAACAATTCATTTCTTAATATTTTTAATAATAGTAGTTTATTATGGTGACCATGGAAGAAAATGTGGTTATTTTGGTACTATAGATCAGGGTGTTCCTCTTTTCTAGATTATTGCACATATGAGACTGAACAAACTTTTAATATTCCCACCGTCTTTGATTATTATGAATCCCCAAAATATTGATATCTAAAGCTTGTTGAAGAAAGAGAATTGAAAAGTAAAACAGATAGATTAAACAGTGTATGATTGGCATTTTGCAAGATGATTTTTTGTGTGTGCACTGTATTACTTAATCCATAATTTACCTACCAAGTTTTTCATTATTGCTGCTGTTTAGATCATGTGTTTGAGGTTCATGATTTAAGGCACTTGACTATTTTTCAAGTGACATACCATGACATATCAAACCAGATGTCATTGTTGTCAAAGAGGCTCTTGTCATGATGCCTGTCATTGCTTCTTACAAACACATTGCAAGGTCTCTGGTCTCTAAATGGCAATAGCTACCTAGCTACCAAACCACAGTGCTTGTGCCGCTATTTCTGCAGAGTTAAAGTGATCTCTTCTGTAAGGAAAAGGAAAGGTCTTATGACTCAGCAAGTATGTTAAACACATTAGTCCAGGCAGACAGATTTTATGAAGCAAAGGAAACATCCATAAGACTGTTTCCAAGATTATAAATAAGAAGAGGCTTCTGGGGAAAGGAGGATTGCTTACCAGTAGTACCGTCTGAGAGTTCTGCAGTGGACGACTTTCCACTAATGGGCTTTTACTTTTGTCACAAATATCTGTATAAGAAAATCCTCAGAAGATGGTCTTGTTGGGCACCATTGAGGGGAGAAACCCTTGGTCTTGCCAAGACTGGGCCTTCTTAGTGCAGGGGAATGTCAGAGCAGGGGAGGCAAGAAGGAGGGTGGTTGGGGAGGGGAAACATTGTTATAGAAGAAGGAGGAGGGGGATAGTATAGGGGCCTTATGGATGTGAAATCGAGAGAAGGGAAAACATTTGAAATGTAAATAGAAAATATCTAATAAAAGAGAAAAAGACAAAATCAAACACCTCACTCATATTTTGTGAGGAACTCCAATTGACTCACTGATTCTCTAAGCGAGACCTGAGAAGAATATTTATTTTCAGTCACTGGTGTCTTATTTAAGCAAATAGATGTGCATTTCTTACCCAGAAAAGGGACAGCAGCTTGGCAGGTGGAAATGCTCTTTGATTTGTAACAAACACATTTGCTTAATTGGCTCTTCTATTTACCTCTCAGAAACAACATCTATTAATAACCCAGGAATTAATCATTCTGAATTCCACTCACTAAAAGCAGAAGGCATTGTTTACAGAGCCACCAGCAAAAAGTATATGTAAAAAGCAATTTTCATCATAGATGTGGGCCAGACTTTATCTAGCTACCCATTCACTAATGATACACAAGTGAATAAATAGGAATGAGGTGGCTAAGAGAATCCAGGAGTTTTACTGATTGTCAAAGGAAATAATAAGAGATACAAAAAAATCTAACTATGGTGAGGTTCAGGAAAATAATTATTTTGCACTATTTAATCATCTCTTCGGTACCCTGTAAAGATTAAAAAGGCATCAGATAAATCATAAAACTATAAATGTGTTTATTGTTATGAAGATATTATGAGGCACATGTAAATAAACATAAAAAACTCTTCAGCGCAAACCCTACCCAATTATCTTTTTATTCAGTTACAGCATAGAAACAATATTATAATTCTAAGAAAATGTAAGTTGATCTTTCCAAAAATATACAATCTCATATGATTTATCACATCATAAAGTCTGTATTTTCTCTTTCTTCTACAATTTGATTTCTTACAAAAATGATGCATGTTCTTCACACTGATATTGATGATGCCATTTAGGCAATTTTGAAGTGTATTTATAATCAAGCAACAGCAAATATCAGTTGTGTTTCTTTATACTCAGCAGTATTATGCCTGTGTGAGGGTCTTCAAATAAAACTTTGATGCACGGTAATCTTTCTGAAAATAAGTTGCTATGGCAAGTAACCTTTACTGTCAACTTGATTGGATTAGGAATTAGAATATGGTATGTCTATGAGTGATTTCCCAGAGACATTTAACCAAAGAAGATGTATAGTCCCTGAATGTGGGCAGCACCATCCAAATGAACTGGGGTTCTGAACTAAATAAGAAGGCGAAAGTGAACTGAGAACAACATTCAACATTCTCTGATTTCTGCCTGTAGATACAATGTAATCAGCGGTCTCATGATCCTGGGAACATGTAGTTTCAACTAATGACCCAACAATCCTTATCAGTTATTTCATCATGACAAGAAAAGTAATTAATGCAATCCCTAAATTGCTATTGTGACACTAGAGTACTGCTTTCAAGGGTGAATGTCTCTTTTCTACCTGTTACTGTTGAGCTTATATTTACAGGTTCATTTCCCAGGCCATGGTTTTGGAACATATTAGATAAGAAATTTGACTATTAACTTAATGCCTTAGAATCTTTAGAATGTCTCCAGATGGCTAAAATTTTAGGTAAAAATTTACATTCATTATGGAAGAGATAGAAAATCTGAACAAAGACTCATTCTTCAAATTGTTCATCACAGGTTCTTGTTCAAGGGCCTTGATAAACATGTAACTCACAACAGACTATTTATTGTATCATACATAGATATCATTGATAGGAAAATCTCAGAGTCAGGAAGGCAAGATTACTGGAAGAAGTAGGACACTGGTTCCATGCTCTTGATGTACTTCTTGCCTTGGTTCATTTCATTATCTGTCTGTTTCATGGCTAAAATTTGTAGGCAGCAAGTGATTTCATTCAAAACTATTCTGCCATTAAGCCCTGCATTATATGACCCAGAAACAATGGCATCATCTGACTGCAATGGTCTGTAACCTCTGAATGTATCACTAAAATGAACCTTTCCAATTTTCCACTGTTTATACTAGGCATTTTCTCACTGGGTTGAGAATCTGGCCAATCTTATTCTTTTACTGTTGTATACCCTATATTTTGACATAGGAAAGGTGGCCCCAAAGCACTTTCATAAGAATATATATCACAATCACAGCTTTTAAGATTGAATTATTTTTTGAAGAATCCATTTGTTAACATATCAACTAGGGGTTATATAGAAACATCTGAACTTAGACACTAATACATGGAACAATTTAAATCAATAAAATCATCCCAAACCTCTCAAAGTCTTCAAATATACATTTAAGTCTGATTGTAGGTCCTTATTAATTCAACAGGATGATTTTTTATACTTCATTTTAAACTTAGCTTATTTATTTTTTAAAATGTTTCTTATAATATTATCTAGAAGGCATGGTTCAGTGTAATTAGATTGTTTCCAGTAAATAGATAAATGGGAAACTGAGTAATTCTAATGCAAATTCCAACTTTTCAAATTATTACAATGCTGTAGAAATGAGGAAACTGCTTTCACTTGGCCTTACAATTAAATTTGTTCTTATATTAAAAGAGAATGAAAACTTTGATTAAGGGAAATGCTTATCACATCTTCTGTAACATGCAAGGCAGGCACATACTATTCTACTTCATTTTCACAAATGAAACCATATTATTTGTTCCTTGTCTATCATAAAGGTGACAATCCTGAGCTAAACAAAATGACTAGATTAAAATAATATAGGATTTTAAATTTTATGAAATTTAAATTTGTTTTTATGTGTGTGTGTGTGTGTGTGTGTGTGTGTGTGTGTGTGTGTGTGTGTGTGTGTGTGTCTTCTTGGGGATGGGTTGTGGAGGTCAGAGGATACCTTGCAGACTTTGTCTCTCCTTTAAGTGTGTATTTCTCAGGCTTCAGACTCAGTTTGTCAGGATTTGTAGCAGCTGATTTTATTTACCCACTGTGGTGGCTTGAATAGGTATGGCCCCCCACAGAGTCAGGTATTTTTATTCTTGGTCCACAGGAATTGGACCTATTGGAAGGGTAGCTTGATAGAGTCGGGGAGGTTTTGTTGGAGGAATTGTATCAAGGTGCATGTGGCCTGTGGAGTCTCCTATGCTCAAGTGACAAACAGTGTGGCACACAGTCTTTCTGTTGCCTGCAAGTCAAGTTATAGAACTCTTAGCTACTCCAGCAGCACAACTTCCTACACCACTACATATTTCACACCATGAAGATAATGGACTGAACCTTTGAAAGTATAGTGCAGTCCAAACTCAATATTTTCCTTTAGAAGAGGTACCATGTTCATGGTGCATCTTTACAGCAATGGAAACCCTAAGACACATACTGAACCAATATATCAGTTCTCATAGAGAACTTTAGCCATAATTTTTTCTATTTTTATTAAGTCAGTAAGATATGAAAATACATAAATTTTAAAAAGAAAAATGAATCATTGAATCCTCTTTCTTTTTTAACTACAATACTCTAGTGCATTCTGACTGTGATTACACAGGTAAACAGAGATAGGAATTGAAAGTTCAAGATTATTTTCATTGAGGGAGGAAGATGATCAATATCTGAGAAAATCTGCCTTCTTCTCCATTCTAGACTTTATAGGGAACAGAATCTCTAAAAGCAGTGAGACAGAGTTTGTCAGTCATTTCAGAACTGAGTCTTATTCCTTTGGTCTTGTGGTCAGGTTTGAGTTGAGTTCCATGGTATTGGTGATTCTCACCTTATAATCCCTTGCATTATTTCCTAATTCTCTTGGCATCATCATGTCAGAGGTGCTTCGTGAAACAATGAATCTAACTTATGCCTGCAAATATGAGCTGTGCACTATGCTAAGTCCATTCTGGCTAGAGGTGATTAATTTGTACAAACAAGCCATGAAAAATGTTATACACTTAGCTGGTAATAAAATGAATATACACATTATTTTCTAAATTGTAGAGTGCAGATTCATCATTGTATAATATAAGAATACCCCCAACTTTTCCCTTTACTCCGTTGCTTACTCATTGTCCTACCTAGACATGTATTGTGTATGTGAAGTAGGTAGAAGTTATTCAGAATAGTTAGGCATTGGTAATAATTTCAGATATTATATTCAGAGGACCTGCAAAGAAAACACTTACTGTTCGATTCATTATGTTTGCTATGTGGAATTTTGAGTTTTATTCTTACTGTATCTTTAACTAAAATTCACTAAGAAATGAAAATTGATCAACATAGTGGTTTCAACCAAGGGTTAACTGACCTTGGGTGGTCACATTAAGACAATATAGCTTTAAACCAAATACTCAGAATCTACTCTTATCTAAAAACATTAAATTATAATAAAATGATCAGTTTTTAAAAAACACTAGTATCATATTTTTGTCAATTTTTCTGAGAGTTAGACAAATTTTAAACACTATACTCTAATTAAAATTTCTTCTCCCCCTAACTACTCCCAAATCCTCCTGACATTTTTTCCACCAAATACACACATTTTCTTTTTCATTCTCATGATAATGCAATGAGGGTTCTAGTATTAATAATAACCACAAAGTAAAATTAGATAATATGAAAGAAACAATCCAAAATAGGACAAAACAAACAGAAGAAAAGGTACCAAGTAGGATATAGCCAGTCATGAAGCACAAATAGATACAGAGGCATATTTCCATCCCATAAAACATTTATTTATTTATGTATTTGCAGAGAAAGAGAGAGAGACAGAGAGACAGAGAAACAGAGAAACAGAGAGTCAGAGAGCACTCAGAAGCATCTTGTCATCAGAAGATAGCCAACATAAACCATTGCTTTTTCAAAGTAAGAATAAATAACAATTTGAGTGTTTGAAATGTTGGATCCAGGAGAATAATCACACTGTATCTGTAAACTAATGCTTTCCTATACCTACCAAGTGAAGAGATTTTCCTTATAGGCACATCTGCTCCTTCTTGTAGACAACATTCAAGTGATAACAAAGGCAGTCTCAGGGTAAGAATTCCATTTTCGACCACAGGCATTCAAATCAATATGTTTGCCAAGGTTGCTGTCAACACATTCATGAGAATGTCTTCCAGTTTTTCCCCCACTAGACCTAATATTTTCATATCTGAAATATATATGTTATAAATATATGTGAGATATATATATATATATATCAGAAATGAAAGAGAAATTATAAAAATGAACATTTCACTTTGATTTCACTTTGATCTCCCTATTTGAATATTTAGAGGCACAGACAGAAGAGTAGAGGAAGGGAATGCCTCATCTTCAAAGTCACATCTACATAGTGCATGACAGCCAATTACTACCGCCAATCAGGTCCTTTATACATTCTACTTCAAATAAAAATGAAAAGGCAGCAGTACTTCTCTTGCAGGAAGCAGCTTTTGATAATATTTTATCAGGGAAATGGAAGGATAGAAATAAAATGTACTCACACCACCTATCAATACTGTTTTTACAGAAATCAATTTGTCAAGTTGTTTTTAAGTACTCAAACTATGTCAATATAAACTAATCCACTTAATTAAAAATGTGGAAAGCATAGTTTACGAGTAAATAGGATCCGAAAAAGAATGCTTAAAGAATGCATTACACTGAAAATATAGGTTTAAAAAATAGTACTATATCAAACTCTGCTCATGTTCTTCCTTCGAGAATACTCAAATGGCCTCCCTCAAAACCGTAAACCAGGGAAGACACATCATGATGTGGCCTTCTGCATAAAAATGGATTAGAGTATAATGAAAAGAGAATAATTAAAGAAAAATCTGGGAGGAAGGAGTTAAGAAAATTCTGAGAGAATTATCAAGAAATGTTCCTGATTCACAAGGGAAGGGACAAAGGATCTTTAAAAGGCAGGGTCCTCTAAATCCTTAGAAACAGTTCATTCTCTTTGAAGTATATGTCACCCATCCCATTGGTGTATATCATTTAAGTAGGTAAAATGGCAAAATCCATTTGTTCTTTGACTTAAGGCGAGTGATATTTCTCAATCGACCCATCAAAAGTTGACATGTCACTTTAATAGCATAGAGAATGTAGGACCATTATTCAGCAGCATGCTGGGTATCACTACTACATTAATGTTTCCATTTTAAGATTTCTTTATGTTAAATTTTTGTGTGTGTGTGTGTTTTGTGTACATGTGTGTACGTGTGTAAGCATGTGTATGCGTGTTTTAGTATGTATGGATGTGGGAGTTGTGATTGCTAGCAGAGGCCAGAAGAGAGTACTAAGGCACCCCTGGAGCTCATGTACACAGTACTGTCAGCTAGTCCCATGTGTGCTGGCAAACAAATGTGTATCCTCCAGATTGCAGTAGGACTTGTTTAGCCACATGCAGTATCTTGCCTCCAGGAAAATTTGGATGCCTCCAGGGTTAGTGTAAAACTAGCATACAATCCTCAACTTTTACTGATTTTAAGAGTCATAAGAAATTTTAAAGTAAGTCATGGAATACAAATAACATTGCCATGTATTAAAGATGAAACCAAGTTTAAATGGATGTATTTGTCTGTTTTAACATAAAGATGGAACTCTTGTCTGGATGGTCGATTCATACACTAAGGACAATCATCACTGTTTTTCAAAGTTTTACCAATATTTCCACTTCAAAATAGTCATTCTGAGAATGATCTTTTGAACAAGCACACAGGAAAAAAATGACAGTGTATTTATGGTCATTCCAGAAGTTGTTGAAAACTCTGTCCTGAATCTTTAGCCAACATTCCTTGAATCACTTTTTCTTATTAAATGATGAAACTACATATTTTTTTGGTTCTGTCTTTCTTCTTAAAATGGTTTATTTATTTTATGTATATGAGCACAAGGAAACTATCTTACAACATACCAGAAGAGGGCATCTGATTCCATTACAGATGGTTATGAGCTATTACATGTCTCCTGGGAATTGAACTTAGGACCTCTGAAAGACGAGTCAGTGATTTTAATGGATGAGCCATCACTTAAGAACTGAAAGCCTTTTCAATTAAACACAAGATATCAAATCAACAATTAAAATATTTCCCATATTAATTACATTTTATGTATTTATTGTGAGCATAACAAATGTGCAGGCAAGAGTACAGCTATCACCAGCCCTTTTCTTCTTTCCCCATGTCTATCCTGGGAATCATTCCATGACATCAGGCTTGGCAATTGCCACTAGCCAGTGATATTTCTATCTCATTTGCCACCAATCAGCATCTTTTCAAGTCAAAATTGCTAGGACTTAGAAATGTGGGGACCTAAGAATGTGAATAATTAGGTGAGAGATTTTCCTTCCAAAGATGAGACACCGCAAGGCTACACCCCCTCACTTTCACACAGGATGCTAATATCAAACATTGCACAATGCAATCCAAGCAAACTAATCTGATACACCCTTCTTTACTATGGTAGATTTATAAAACATTTTGTATTCCATAGTGTCTCTCGCTCTCCCTCTTGCCAGCAAGAAAACACGCGTGGACATAGGAATCCTAGCTGCGACCAAACTTTATTAATATCTTATGGAGAAGCCCCTGCACGCCAACATGGCGTGGCTATATACACCCTAGCGTGGCGCATCCATATCTGATTGATCGCTTACCCATGATCTCATAAGGCACGCCCCGGAGTGGGCAAAGACCTGGCACGAAGGCACTCTTGAACATGCGCACAAGTTAACTTCCTGAAAGGAAGTCGGCTGGCACGGCGAAGGCCAGAGCCATCTTGTCTAGCTCGGCCTTCCATGTGGGGCGCAGTGGAAGCCAGCGCCATCTAGTGATGGCGAATGTTATTGCGGCCCTCTACACCATAGTTAAGCCATGTTTCCACAAGCATAGAAAGTATTGTGTACTGTGTAAACAATACAGTGCTCAGTGTTTTTAGATCTGCTCTTTCCCACAGCAAATGTCAGTTTCTTGTGTGTGGGCATGTGCAATGTGGACTGTATGCTCAGAACAAATACTATAATAGACTTTGGGAGTAGTGCATCAGCCTGAGACTAGAAAGAACTCAGATTCATTATGGGTTTGATTAGGAATTGAGTTTTGGTTCTGAAAATTTTTACTCATTCCAATTTTTTTCAATACAAAACATCAACACAGCAATTCCATATGGGGTTGCAAACACAACTTATGACATGTGGTTGTAGATGACTATACTTTCTGAGCTATGGGTGCCAATCTTTGCCCACTGTCACTTAAATGGTTTGCAGTGAGTGCCACTAGACTCAAAAACGTTGCAAAATTCAATCACCAGTGCCTCCTGGATGTCTGTTATTCTTGCATCAACCAAACTCTAAGATTTTTGTGAATCTCCTATGTTTGAGACTATCTGCACAAAAAACTATATCTGAGAATTTTTTCAAGTATTAAAGAAAAGGCTGAACATCTCAGGTCAATTTACTGGCATTGGGAAGAATGTACCACCCTTAAGAGTAAGCACTGCTCTTGCAGAAGACCTTAGATAGATATCCAGCACCCACAAGTTGGCTCACAATGACCTATAATTGCAGTACTCCAGAAATCCAATTCCTAAATTTCTCCTCTATAGGCACTTAACAGTCACTTGTACAAACCCTCACATAGACAAATACACACATAAAAACACACAGACATACACACATGTGAATATATATTTTATATATAATATTTATTAAAATAAATGAATCTTTTTTCTTGAGAAGTCTTGAGACATGTCTCAGCAGCAAATAGTATTTCCTGCTCATGCATGTAAGCTTAGTTACCATCCCAGCATTCACAGCAGCCTTTTCACAGTGGTCCTTAACTCAAGGTCTAGGGTACAATGTCTGTCACCTCCAAGAATCACTGCATTAACTTGCACAAATGCAAATATAGATAGGTGCACACATGTATGTGAACTCATTCTTATAAACCCACAAACACAATTAGAAATACCACATTTTAAATGAAGGTTAGTCATCACTTTAGATTAAACATATAGGCCAAAGTCAGATTCTAAACCACATTTTGAAATTCCGTTCCCTGTTCATTCCACAAATTCCAACTTAAAAATTAGCACCCACACAAAACATGAGATAAAACCATTAAATCACAAATGTTAATACAATTTTCATGAATACTCTTAAGGAAGGTGACTTTTGGAGTGTATGGTTCCTCACTATTTTATTGATCTAACTGATAGTATTACTTGCAGAGAGTAATCCAATTTGGGGCTCTAAATTTAGAGAGTTTTATTATGGTCTAACCTGTATTTTGTCTGGCAGGATGTTTGACTTAGCTAAAAACTGATATACATTTCTGAATCAAATATTATGAACTCTCATATATCATACATAATCATGACTATGACATGGTGGGAAATATGGTGAAGATTAAGCACGTATGCACATACATTTCTGTGACTATCGAGGTAGTTATAAAACTCTCAAGTAGACACTCATTCTATATTTATCAACTTCATAATATAAAACACTGAGTTGGGTTTATAGCCTGACACTTTATATAGTGTTTGCTACTAGTCCTTGTCAATTTTACATGAGATAGACTGATTGATGAAGAGGAATTCTTAATTAAGTGATTATCTGTATATAATGTGCTTGTAGGAAAGTCTGTGGGAACATTTTCTTAATTTACTTTTGAGGCGTGAGAGAACCCAATGTGAGAGGAGATATCCTTGGAAAATAGTGCAAGACTATTTAAAATTCATGATGGGAGAATCATGGAAAGTGTGTCAAAAAGTAAATTTCTTCATGCCTTCAGTTTTTTTGTCTTGAGTTCTTGACTGGGTAGAGAGTCAGTGATGGACAGTAACCTGTTGCTGAAAAAAGAATGCTTTCATCCTCTAAGTTGTTTTTTGCATAGTACTTTATCACAGTAAAAGAGAAACCAAACAAGTACAGAGACCCTGGCTACTTTTTAATGAGTATCAATCTAACTCAAAAGAACTGATTTCTGTTTTGGGATTCTTGCCTTTTGACATGAGATGATCTGCTATTGTTCTCTGAAACTGCCAGCCCCTTTTATTTTTAAAAAATCTGCTCAACCTTGAGCCCTCAGGACACTCCATACCTTCTCAGGGATATATAGACAATTAACAGATATTGCATAAGACAGATAAATTTCTTTGTGTAGTGTCCATGCTCCTGTAAGTAAGCCCTGTTAAACTCTCAGAGCTAAATCACTTCTTTCTTTGGTTAATGATGTCCTAACCTGACAAGCAGAGCTCTGTACTCCTCAAAACTGTTTACAAAGCACTGCTGTCTATCTGAGAAGGTCCAGGGCTATCTGACTAAGTTTCCAGCAGTAGATTGACAGACCAGTACTTCTCTTACCCGAACTGCAAGCTCTTCTGCTGTGTCAACCCTTAACATTTCCCACATATAGCCTACATATTATTCTGGATTGTTTTAAAATGCACAACTATGATAAACCTCAATCCAAAAAGGAGCTGGTAAGGATCAATTCTCATTGTCATTACTGGAGCTGATAGGGTCACTGCATTGTCCCCTGCAACCTTAACAGATCAGATTTGGTTGCCTATGCTCAATAGCTTAGTTAAAAAGATAGTATAAATATAAACAAGTTTAAAGTTTATTCAATGTAGCTTAGTAGGAATGAGGAACAAAGGGGTCACATCTTGTTAGGTCCATCTACCTTTTAGGAGCTGACATGAGGTTTATGTTTAAGTAGATGGCAAAGGGCATGCGTAACTATGCAACCCTGGACAAGATGCAGTCTTGTGCATTGTTGAACCTTCACTGTCTAACCTCTATTCTGGCCATCACTGTATGATCAGAAGTTGTTAGAGTTGCCTTATATTCCTTCTTTGGAGGCATACTACATTTCTGGTTGGCTTTACAGCTTCAACATTTTTCATCTCCCTGCAGTGAAATTTTTCAGAAAATTTCAATTTCTTGAACTCTGTTGTTTCTGCAGTATGACAGCCAGAGGGAGGGTATACACATCTCTGGAATTTTGTTTGTTGCTGTAAGGAAGTCTATACCTTGCAAGAATAGAATGAGGTAACTAATGTGGAGATGTTTTCAGGGCCACATGAAAAAAAAGTGCAATGTTGTTCATGATGTAAGCTACACCTGACTTTATATCCATGTTCTGGCATTTTATGTTTGAGTGTCTTGGTAGGTCATTAGCCATCTTTGATCCCTGGTGCCTTGTATCTTAGTGGAAGTAGAAAAGTTAGCATTTTGGTTTGGATAGTACAATTTAAATCTACCAAAGAACACACATGAACAGTATTAATGTCAAAAATTAAACAAAAATAGTTAAAGTTTTTTCACTTGCCGGCATTTGCATAGGAAATTTGCCTAAATCATGGAACCTTAACACTCACAGTTCTTTTTTTTTTTTTTTTTTTTTTTTTTAATTAACTTGAGTATTTCTTATTTACATTTCGAGTGTTATTCCCTTTCCTGGTTCCGGGCCAACATCCCCTAACCCCTCCTCATCCCCCCTTCTTTATGGGTGTTCCCGTCCCCATCCTCCCCCCATTCCCGCCCTCCCCCCAACAATCACGTTCACTGGGGGTTCAGTCTTAACAGGACCAAGGGCTTCCCCTTCCACTGGTGATCTTACTAGGATATTCATTGCTACCTATGAGGTCAGAGTCCAAGGTCAGTACATGTAAAGTCTTTAGTTAGTGGCTTAGTCCCTAGAAGCTCTGGTTGCTTGGCATTGTTGTTCATATGGGGTCTCGAGCCCCTTCAAGCTCTTCCAGTTCTTTCTCTGATTCCTTCAACAGGAGTCCTGGTCTCAGTTCAGTGGTTTGCTGCTGGCATTCGCCTCTGTATTTGCTGTATTCTGGTTGTGTCTCTCAGGAGCGATCTACATCCGGCTCCTGTCAGCCTGCACTTTTTGTTTCATCCATCTTGTTCAATTGGGTGGCAGATATGTATGGGCCACATGTGGGCAGGCTCTGAATGGGTGTTCCTTCTGTGTCTGTTTTAATCTTTGACTCTATTCCTGCCAAGGGTATTCTTGTTCCCCGTTTAAAGAAGGAGTGAAGCATTCACATTTTGATCATCCGTCTTGAGTTTCATGTGTTCTATGCATCTAGGGTAATTCAAGCATTGGGCTAATAGCCACTTATCAATGAGTGCCTACCATGTGTGTTTTTCTGTGATTGGTTTACCTCACTCAGGATGATATTTTCCAGTTCCAACCATTTGCCTACGAATTTCATAAAGTCATTGTTTTTTGATAGCTGAGTAATATTCCATTGTGTAGATGTACCATATTTTCTGTTTCTATTCCTCTGCTGATGGGCATCTGGGTTCTTTCCAGGTTCTGGCTATTATAAATAAGGCTGCGATGAACATAGTGGAGCAAGTGTCTTTTTTATATGTTGGGGCCTTTTGGGTATATGCCCAAGAGAGGGTCCTCAGGTAGTTCAATGTCCAATTTTCTGAGGCACCTCCAGATTGATTTCCAGAATGGTTGTACCAGTCTGCAATCACACCAACAATGGAGGAGTGTTCCTCTTTCTCCACATCCTCACCAGCATTTGCTGTCACCTGAGTTTTTGATCTTACCCTTCTCACTGATGTGAGGTGAAATCTCAGGGTAGTTTTGATTTGCATTTCCCTTATGGCTAAAGATGTTGAACATTTCTTTAGGTGCTTCTCAGCCATTTGGCATTCCTCTGCTGTGAATTCTTTGTTTAGCTCTGAACTCCATTTTTAATAGGGTTATTTGTCTCCCTGCAGTCTAACATCTTGAGTTGTTTTTATATTTTGGATATAAACCCTATATCTGTTGTAGGATTGGTAAAGATCTTTTTTTAATCTTTTGGTTGCCGTTTTGTCCTAACCACAGTGTCCTTTGCCTTACAGAAGCCTTGCAATTTTATGAGATCCCATTTGTTGATTCTTGATCTTAGAGCATAAGCCATTGGTGTTTTGTTCAGGAAATTTTTTCCAGTGCCCATGTGTTCGAGATGCTTACCCACTTTTTCTTCTATTAGTTTCAGTGTATCTGGTTTGATGGGGAGGTCATTGATCCACTTGGACTTAAGCTTTTACAGGGTGATATGCATGGATTAATCTGCATTCTTCTACATGTTGACCTCCAGTTGAACCAGCACCATTTGTTGAAAATGCTATCTTTTTTCCATTGGATGGTTTTGGCTCCTTTGCCAAAACTCAAGTGACTGTAGGTGTCTGGGTTCATTTCCAGGTCTTCAATTCTATTCCCTTGGTCTATCTGTCTGTCTCTGTACCAATACCATGCAGTTTTTATCACTATTGCTCTGTAATAGTGCTTGAGTGCAGGGATAGTGATTTCCCCGGAAGTCCTTTTATTGTTGAGGCTAGCTTTAGCTATCCTGGGTTTTTTGTTATTCCAGATGAATTTGCAAATTGTTCTGTCTAACTCTTTGAAGAATTGGATTGTTATTTTGATGGGGATTGCATTGAATCTGTAGATTGCTTTTGGTAAAATGGCCATTTTTACTATATTAATCCTGCAGATCCATGAGCATGGGAGATCTTTCCATCTTCTGAGGTCTTCTTCAATTTCTTTCTTCAGAGTCTTGAAGTTTTTATTGTAGAGATCTTTTACTTGCTTGGCTAAAGTCACACCAAGGTACTTTATATTATTTGGGACTATTATGAAGGGTATCGTTTCCTTAATTTCTTTCTAGGCTTGCTTCGCTTTTGCGTAGAGGAAGGCTACTGATTTATTTGAGTTAATTTTATACCCAGCCAATTTGCTGAAGTTGTTTATCCGCTTTAGTAGTTCTCTGGTAGAACTTTTGGGATAACTTAAGTATACTATCATATCATCTGCAAATAGTGATATTTTGACTTCTTCTTTACTAATCTGTATCCCCTTGATTTCCTTTTGTTGTCTGAATGCTCTGACTAGAAATTCAAGAACTATATTGAATAAGTAGGGAGAGAGTGGGCACCCTTGTTTAGTCCCTCATTTTAGTGGGATTGCTTCAAGTTTCTTTCCATTTAGTTTAATGTTAGCAACTGGTTTGCTGTATATGTCTTTTACTATGTTTAGGTATGGGCCTTGAATTCTTATTCTTTCCAGGACTTTTATCATGAAGGGGTGTTGAATTTTGTCAAATGCTTTTCAGCATCCAATGAAATGATAATGTGGTTTTGTTCTTTCAGTTTGTTTATATAATGGATCACATTGATAGTTTTCCATATATCAAACCATCCCTGCATGCCTGGGATGAAGCCTACTTGATCATGGTGGATGAACACTCACAGTTCTTTATGTCTTATCAAAGTTTCATATCCTGGATGACATATTTTGTAAGCAAGAAGCAGAGCTACAGAAGCCAAAAGGCATAGTTAGCACATTTGAGTATTTTCTTGGATCATGCAACTTCAGAACTACATACTAGGTATTTTATGGATTAGGTCTTTGTTTCCATTTTTGGCAGATCTTATGTCCAGGGCTTTAATATCAGATGGTGCCTCAAACATGAGGTTTGTTGTGCTTAGCTCTGGGGATATGTTATATAACTAGACAACCACAATGAAGAGACAATAATTTGTTCCCAGCCTTGTGATGGATATGTTTTGATGCCAAATATTTTGATGTAACTGAAGTAAATGGAACACTGTATTGGCACCTACTGTCTAAAGGAAGTACCGAGCTCTGTGTAGTAGCATGGTCAATGACAGCTTTTCCCTTACTTCCTGTTCCCACTGTCTAAGATGTTCATTTGTTTTGTTTTGTTTTGTTTTGTTTTATTAACTTGAGTATTTCTTATTTACATTTGAGTGTTATTCCCTTTCCCAGTTTCCGGGCAATCATCCCCCTAATCCCTTCCCCTCCCCTTCTTTATGGGTGTTCCACTCCCCATCCTCCCCCCATTGCCACCCTCCCCCCAACAATCACGTTCACTGGGGGTTCAGTCTTAGCAGGACCGAGAGGGCTTCCCCTTCCACTGGTGATCTTACTAGAATATTCATTGCTAACTATGAGGTCAGAGTCCAGAGTCCAGGGTCAGTCCATGTTTAGTCTTCAGGTAGTGGCTTAGTCCCTGGAAGCTCTGGTTGCTTGGCATTGTTGTTTATAAGGGGTCTCGAGCCCCTTTAAGCTCTTCCAGTTCTTTCTCTGATTCCTTCAAAGGGGGTTCCATTCTCAGTTCAGTGGTTTGCTGCTGGCATTCGTCTCTGTATTTGCTGTATTCTGGCTGTGTCTCTCAGGAGCGATCTACATCTGGCTCCTGTCGGCTTGCACTTCTTCGCTTCATCCATCTTGTCTAATTGAATGAATGCATATGTATGGGCCACATGTGGGGCAGGCTCTGAATGGGTGTTCCTTCGGTGTCTGTTTTAGTCTTTGCCTCTCTATTCCCTGCCAAGGGTATTCTTGTTCCCCTTTTAAAGAAGGAGTGAAGCATTCACATTTTGATCCTCCCTCTTGAGTTTCATGTGTTCTTTGCATCTAGGGTAATTCAAGCATTTGGGCTAATAGCCACTTATCAATGAGTGCCTACCATGTGTGTTTTTCTGTGATTGGTTTACCTCACTCAGGATGATATTTTCCAGTTCCAACCATTTGCCTACGAATTTCATAAAGTCATTGTTTTTTGATAGCTGAGTAATATTCCATTGTGTTGATGTACCACATTTTCTGTATCCATTCCTCTGTTGAAGGGCATCTGGGTTCTTTCCAGTTTCTGGCTATTATAAATAATGCTGCTATGTTTATTTGTTTTTTAACAGGTACTACTAACCTTCCCATATTCTGAACATCTTGCTGTAAACAAGCTGCAAATAAAATACATGCTCTCTTCCATGATTTTCCATGTCTTGCTGTTTCCTTCTATAATGTCATAGAAAACTAGCCTTAGTTATATGGCCTAATTTTATTAAAACCCAGTTGTGTAATATGCATTATTTAGACTTACTTTGCCATAGAGTTGAAATGCAATATTTGTTTCTTGTTTGTCCAATATATTTTTTCTAAAATTAAATTTTTTCTCCATGTACAAACACAAGTTCATGTGTGTTCGAGTGTGTGTGTGTGTGTGTGTGTGTGTGTGTGTGTATGCGTGCGTGTGTGTGCTCACGCACTGTCGTCTCCGTCTCCGTCCCGCAGAAAGGAGCGACACCACGTTGTTCTTCTCAAAGCAGTTTATTCAGGAACCTTTCTTTCCGCATGCAGAAAGCAATCTTTCTTTTTTCCTTTTTCTCTCCCTCTCCCAGCTCCTGAGCACACTCCATTATATCCTCCCTCAACTCTGCCACCTCAGTCCAGACTGTGTAATCTCAGTTCATAGGTCCATGTCACATAGCCTGATCTTGCGTCATGGTGCGACTGCGCATCTCTCACAATGGACGTGGCCAGTTTCAGGTGTGTGAGGAAGTCAGGTGCTAGTCATGAGACTTAGCTGCATCCCAAGTGCCATCTTGGGACTACCGCCACACCTGCTCCCCACAATGCACCAAGAATTTATGTGTGGAGGACAAGAATTCCAAGTCAGCTGTAGTCTTCAACTCTTTTTCATTTCAGTTTTCAAAATAGAGTTTCTCACTGACTTTAGGGTTGATGTTTTGCCTGGGCTGCTAACTGGTCAGCTATCCTGATGTACCCCGTAAAGACCCCTTCATTTGACTCTGATTGTAAAATTAATTTTATTTGCCTGATTTAATTTTGGTCTCCAAGGCTTTCGAGCCTATTCCTGGAAGCTTCAACACTGTGTGCAATGGTATCTAGTTCTATAATGCTTTTTGACTCTGAGATTTAAGTTTACCCCTTACTCCTTATTTCCTTACTTCAAGATAGCTGAGTCAATTCTGCTGTTTGGGCTAAAACTGTTCTTCAAACTGACAAGTTCAATTTGGTTTCTCTCTTGGCCTCTGAGTAACTGTTCTACTTGGCCTAAACTATCTACAGAAATCTAATCTGGCTCCTTCTCATTCTCAGGGTTATTCTGTCTCCATTTCTGTCTAGCATAGTCATTCTTCATCCTCTTTCTATAAGCTGTCCTGATAAAACTGCTTCTTCCTGTATCTCTCTGCATTGCTCCCTCAAGTAGCTCCCCTTTCTTCTCTTTTGTCCTGAGAGTTGTGTAAAATATCCTACTTTGTCAAATATTTCTCTAATTTATTAGTTTGTTTACCATTTTATTAGATATCTTTTTCAAACATGGGTGCTACCTTCACCCATTGGGTGAATAGCAAAATAAATTTAGTTTTATTGTTTGAGATTAAAGGTGTATACTAAGGATATTTCTGTATTCCAGCCAGAGGGGTTAAAAGCATGTGTTAAGACTGATCAACTTCATAACAAGAAAAAGTTTCTTCCATTAGAAAAAAGATATCATTTACAATATGGTCTAATATCCTACAACAACTTCTCCTAGAATTAAAGATATTTTCTTCTATATATAATTTTTCTCATCATGGGTTGTAATGATCAAAGTCAGGCCTTCATGCTTATATGTAAATGGTCTAGCTACTTAGATAGCTTACATCATTTATTACTTCTATATAATGCCTCTCTTAATCTCTGTCTGTCTCTGTCTCTCTGTCTGTCTCTGTCTCTGTCTCTGTCTCTCTCTGTCTCTGTCTCTCTCTCTCTCTGGTTCATTGCTGTTTCTTTGTACAACAAATATATTTGATTATTACTCCAAAAATATTGCCCTTTAGCCTCTGGGGACATTCATTCTTTATTGCCAGGTTTTATTATTTACTACATAACCAGTGGGGTAAAAGCTTTTAACCAGGCTGGAGAGATGGCTCAGTGGTTAAGAGAAGTGACTGCTCTTCTAAAGGTCCAGAGTTCAATTCCCAGCAACCACATGGTAGCTCACAACTATCTGTAATGAGATCAGATGTCCCCTTCTGGTGTATCTGAAAATAGCTACAGAAAACTCACATAAAAATATTTTAATCAAGAAGCAAATATCTCATATCATCTAATCATTGGTTAATAGAACACTTTCAAATAAACAGTGCTAAGAATGGTATTTTCTTTAGGATGCATTTTAGATATATTTTGCTTACTAAATTGCCTGACAAATGCAAACATGTATAAATTTATTTATTTATTTATTTATTTATTTATTTATTTATTTATTTGGTCTATCACAGCATAAAATTCTTTCAGGGAAGCTTAATCTTTAAGCAACTTTGTTCTATATTGGCAATTATTATCGTGGCTGATATATTATGGTAAAATATTCAGATGTTCCACTGAAGATTCTACTTTGTAACTAGATGCTTCAGTATTTTCTACACATTTTTCTATTAAAAACTAAAAATATTGCAGCTTCTCTACAGCGATATTTTGCAACATTCCAATTCCATTTGTTATAATCTTTGCTCAAGAGAAAAATTCAATTTCCTTTAAACTGAAATAAAAAAGTTAATTCATGTTTTCTTCTGTATCTTTTCATGTCTAATCTTCATAATACTTTTTATTAACTGCAGTAATAAATAAAATCTGCTTTCTTATGATCCACGGAGAATTTTCTTTTGTAAATGCTCTGTTGCATAAATGCTTAGTCTGTATCATTGTATATCATGTTCGTCTTTCATATTGAAGACCCAAATCATGTAGATTTTGGCATTCAGTTCATGGGTCATAGTTCATAGAAGAGCTAGAATTGAACATTATTTTTCCCTCCACTTCTGTATTCAAATGGCAACTATTCATCTAATTGACAAATATATATTATTTTCTGATTTTTCTATTTGCTTATAAAAAAAGAAAGCTGACTTAAGCTTACCCAAATATTGAAAAAAAAGGAAATTACATTGACATGCTAAATACAGTAGACAATTTGGCTATGACTAGAAAAAAAGTCCTTTCTCCTTTCTCTTCTATGCTTGCTAATTTTAAATATCAATTTTTGCTAATCTATAATTGTCTGTGAAAACTATCTCTTTTTTCATCTTTATTAACTTGAGTATTTCTTATTTACATTTCGATTTTTATTCCCCTTCCCTGTTTCCAGGCCAACATCGCCTTAACCTCTCCCCCTCCCCTCCTCTATGGGTGTTCCCCTTCCCATCCTCGCCCCACTATCTCCCTCCCCCAAACAATCACATTCACTGGGGGTTCAGTCTTTTCAGGATGAAAGACTTCCCCTTCCACTGGTGCTTTTACTAGGCTATTCATTGATACCTATGCAGTTGGAGTCCAGGGTCAGTCCAAGTATAGTCTTTGGGTAGTGGCTTAGTCCCTGGATGCTCTGGTTTCTTGGCATTGTTGTTCATATGTGGTCTCAAGCCCCTTCATGCTTTTTCAGTGCTTTCTAAGATTCCTTCGATGGGGGGTCCCGTCCTTAGTTCAGTGGTTTAATGATGGCATTCGCCTATATATGGCTGTGTCTCTCAGGAGAGAACTACATCCAGTACCTGTCAGCCTGTATTTCTTTCCTTCATCAATCTTATCTAGTTTGTTGGCTATATACGTATGGGCCACATGTGGGGCAAGCTCTGAGTGGGTTTTCCTTCTGCCTCCATTTTAAATTTTGCCTCTTTATTCCCTCCCAAGGGTATTATTGTTTCCCTTTTAAAGAAGGAATGAAGCATTCACATTTTGGACATCCTTCTTGAGTTTCATGTGTTCTGTTCATCTAGGGTAATTCAAGCATTTGGGCTAATAGCCACTTATCAATGGGTGCATACCATATATGTTTTTCTGTGATTGGGTTACCTCACTAAGGATGATATTTTCGAGTTCCATTCATTTGTCTGTAAATTTCATAAAGACATTGTTTTTGATAGCTGAGTAATATTCCACTGTGTAGATAGATGTACCACATTTTCTGTATCCATTCCTCTGTTGAAGGGCATCTGGGTTCATTCCAGCTTCTGGCTATTATAAATAAGGTTGCTATGAACATAGAGGAGCATGTGCATTTGTTATATGTTGGGGTAGCATTTGGGGATATGCCCAAGAGTGGTATAGCTATGTCCTCAGGTAGTTCAATGTCCAATTTTCTGAGGAACCTCCAGACTGATATCCAGAATGGTTGTACCAGTCAGCAATCCCACCATCAATGGAGGAGTGTTCTTCTTTCTCCACATCTTTGCCAGCATTTGCCTCTGGACCTGAGTTTTTGATCTTTGCCATTCTCACTAAAATAAGGTGAAATCTCAGGGTTGTTTTAATTTGCATTTCCCTTATGACTAAAGATTTCTTTAAGTGTTTCACAGTCATTGTGCATTCCTCAGGTGTGAAATCTTTGTTCAGTTCTGAAGTCCATTTTTTAATAGGGTTATTTGTCTCTCTGCGGTCTAACTTCTTGAGTTCCTTGAATATTTTGGATATAAAACCTCTATCAGTTCTAGAATTGGTAATGATCTTTTCCTAATCTGTTGGTTGTTGTTCTGTCCTAACAACAGTGTCCTTTGCTTTACAGAAGCTTTGCAATTTTGTGAGTTCCAATATGTCAATTTTTGATCTTAGAGCATAAACCATTGGTGTTTTGTTCAGGAAATTTTCTCCAGTGCCCATGTATTCGAGACGCTTCTCCACTTTTTCTTCTAATACTTTGAGTGCATTTGGTTTGATGTGGAGGTCCTTGATCCAGTTGGTCTTAAGCTTTGTACAGAGTGATAAGCATGGATTGATCTGCATTCTTCTACATGCTGATCTCCAGTTCAACCAGCATCATTTGCTGAAAATGCTATATTTATTTCATTGGGTGGTTTTGGCTCCTTTTTCAAAAATCAAGTGCCCATAGGTGTGTGTTTTCATTTCTGGGTCTTCAGTTCTATTACACTGGTTTATCTGTCTGTCTTTGTACCAATACCATGCAGTTTTTATCCCTATTGCTCTGTAATACTGCTTGAGTTCAGGGATAGTGATTCCCCTGGAAGTCCTTTTATTGTTGAGGATAGTTTTAGCTGTCCTGGTTTTTTATTTTCCAGATAAATTTGGAAATTGTTCTGTCTAACTCTCTGAAGAATTGTAATGGTTGAAAATCTGCAGGAAATGGACAATTTCCTAGACAGATACCAGGCACAGAAGTTAAATCAGAAACAGATAAACCATTTAAACAAACCCATAACTCCTAAAGAAATAAAAGCAGTCATTAAAGGTCTGCCAACCAAAAAGAGCCCAGGACCAGGTGGGTTCAATGCAGAATTCTATCCGACCTTCACAGAAGACCTCATGCCAATACTATCCAAACTATTCCACAAAATTGGAACAGATGGAGCACTACCAAATTCCTTCTGTGAAGCCACAATTACTCTTATACCTAAAGCACAGAAAGAACCAATAAAGAAAGAGAAAGTCAGACCAATTTCCCTTATGAATATCCAGTCAAAAATTCTCAATAAAATTCTAGCAAACTGAATCCAAGCACACGTCAAAACAATCATCCACCATGATCAATAGGCTTCATCCCAGGCATGCAGGGATGGTTTAATGTATGGAAAACCATCAACGTGATCCGTTATATAAACAAACTGAAAGAACAAAACCACATGATCATTTCATTAGATGCTGAGAAAGTATTTGACAAAATTCAACACCCCTTCTTGATAAAAGTCCTGGAAAGAATAGGAATTCAAGGCCCATATCTAAACATAGTAAAAGCCAATATAGCAAACCAGTAGCTAACATTAAAGTAAATGGAGAGAAAGTTGAAGCAATCCCACTGAAATCAGGGACTAGACAATGCTGCCCACTCTCTCCCTACTTATTCAATATAGTTCTTGAACTTCTAGCAAGAGCAATCAGACAACAAAAGGTGATCAAAGAGATACAAATTGGAAAAGAAGAAGTCAAAGTATCGCTATTTGCCGATGATATGATACTATATTTAAGTGATCCCAAAAGTTCCACCAGAGAACTACTAAAGCTGATAAACAACTTCAGCAAAGTGGCAGGGTATAAAATAAACTCAATTAAATCAGTAGCCTTCCTCTACACAAAAGAGAAACAAGCTGCATAAGAAATTAGGGATAAGACACCCTTCATAATAGTACCAAATAGTATAAAATCCCTCGGTGTGACTTTAACCAAGCAATTGAAAGATGTGTATGATTAGAACTTCAAGCCTCAGGCTGGAGAGATGGCTCAGAGGTTTAGAGCACCGATTGCTCTTCTAGAGGTCCTGAGTTCAATTCCCAGCAACCACATTGTGGCTCACAACCATCTGTAATGAGATCTGGTGCTCTCTTCTGGTGTGTCTGAAGAGAGCTACAGTGTACTCATATAACAAACAAAAAAAAATCTAAAAAAAAAAGATGTTCTAAAAAAAAAAGAACTTCAAAACTCTAAAGAAAGAAATAGAAGACGATCTCAGAAGATGGAAAGATCTCCCATGCTCATTGATTGGCAGGATTAATATAGTAAAAATGGCCAAATTACCAAAAGCGATCTACAGATTCAATGCAATCCCCATCAAAATACCAATCCAATTCTGTGAACTCTATCTTAAGAGGAACTATTTACATCAGGATTACAAGGCAGATCATATTACTGGGGGATTGTTATTGATGAAAACTAAAGTGACAACAGCCCATTGTGGGGTGATTTTTGCTTGAGGCAATAATCCTGAACTGTACATGACAGGAGAACGTAGCAAGTGCTCATACATTACTCTTCACTCTGGACTATAGATTCAACATTGGCAACTGGCCAGAGCTACTACCTCTGTGATTAGCTCTTTGATTTACCTTTCTGTTTTCCCTAAAATCGTGGACTGTAACTGAAATTGTCAGATAAGCAAAGCACAGAAGGCTTATGTGAAACAAATGAAGTCAAAGAAACTTCAAAGACATGGTTACAGTCGTTCAGTGAGTGGCATATAATTTCCATTCCCAATAAAGGCCTATTAAAGTAGTAAGAAATTTCAAAACAATTGTGGAGCTGGGGAAATGTAGCAATGAGCAACAGTGCCTGCTGTGGAAGCATGAGTTCCTGAGCATAAATACCCAGCCTCTACATAAAAAACCAGGTGTTTTTACAAGTGAAACTCTAATCTTAATGCTGTGAGAAGAGCTGATACTTGTGTAGCAGAAGGCTGTGTGTGTATGTGTGTGTGTGTGTGTGTGTGTGTGTGTGTGTGTGTACCCACACAAGTATATAACATAGTCATACATTTCATGTCAAAATCCAACAAAGTCCAATTAAAGTATTTATTTCATTTTTGTTAATTTAAGAAGGGATTATTGAACTATTACATAAATTTTATAAAGATACAGTGACTTACAAGTAGAATTTCATACAATTTTACTTGGTTCTATAGTGGATGAGTAAATAAAATGTCAGGTATATCAGGTATATTAGTAGAATATATTAAACATAAAATATGTGAAGTATATATAGAGATATGATTGTGCTTACCAGTTTTGTTTTTTTTAAATATTCTGTTTTGCAAAAATGACTGTTAGCTCTGGAATGGAAAATAGCTATATCATTCAGTTAATCAAACATTCAACACTGACTAACATTTAGTATTCTCTAAGATCTTCTACTGTCAGGAATAGTAAATCAAACAGGTTTTAAGTAAAGGAAAAAAATTCTACTTCAGAATTCATAGTCTGACTTTACCTTCATCTTACCTATTATATAAGCTTGAGCCAGCCTCTTAGGGTCATTCTAATTACCTCACATATTAAGGTTAAAATCCAACAATTTATACATTTATACTGCCTTAAAATACTTCTCTCTGATAGATTAATTATTAAAGTGTTTTCAACCAAGAATGCAGAACTGTGCTTGATTCTTAGCAGTCACAGTTTTAAAACATAAAAACTGTAGATAAGGCTCAGCAATCAAGCACATTTGCAGCTTTCTCTTATGAACTAAATATATTTCTAAACAGCCACATCACTGGCTCAGAATTCTATGCAACTGCAGTGCTAGAAAATCAGATATCCCGTTCTTTCTGCTACAAGGCTGTGAGTGAATGCCCACATATGGAAACACCTAAAATGAAGTAAGTGTATAAGTCCTTAAAAAAATAATTAAGTTTGAAAATCTACATTTGTAATCCTTGTATTTTAGCCTACTTGACATGTTCTAAACCTGTAAGAGACAGTGCATTAAAATGTAGCAGTGGAGAAAGAAGTGGGGCTATAGGTCAGTGGTAGATTACACATCCCACATATGTGGGGCTGTTGGTTCAATCCCCAGTAATTAAAAAATGATAAAAGTTAATACAAATGTGTTTGGTGCCCAAGGACAAACATAAGACTGTTTATTCTGTCCTATTCATCACACATACACATGCACGTGCGCACGCGCGCGCGCGCGCACACACACACACACACACACACACACACACACACACACACACACACACTGGGCAAAATATAATTAATTGTCCCACATCCATTCAGCTCTTTGTAATAGTGATAATAAAATATTCTGGGTTCTTTGTTAACATGTATATGATCATTGATCTGAAATCATTTTCAAATGATTCCACCCTATATAAATGCTGCGTTACTTAACAGATGACATCTATTCAAAAAATTCACTGTTAAACTCCTTTGAGCAGGACCCAAAGAGCTCTAAATGAATGAAGCTCCAGGTTAACTGTGAGAGGACCAATCCCTGAACAGAGGACATTGGACTATGTGAAGTGGAGAAAGTGAGCTGCATTTATTGCTTTCTGCTCTGATGGCAGATAAAATATGGCCAGACATGCCAAGCTCTGGCTTTCTTAAACATCACAATAGAATAGATTCTTGTACTGTGAGCTAAAATATCGTTTTAGTTGAGGTATTTCACTATACCAATTTAAAAGGAACTAAAACTGGTGTCATGTGTCACTCCATGTGTACTCATTGGTTGGGGGTTTAATCTCTGGGGACTCAAGCCACATATCTAGCAGAGGATGACATTGTCTGGCATCAATAGGAGAAAAAGCCTTTGCTCCTTTGAAGGCTCCTTTCCCCAATGTAGGGTCATGCCAGGGTATTGAGGTTGGATTGGGTGAGTGGCAGTGGAAGTATCCTCATAGAAGCATGGGGAGGAGTATAGGAGAGGGGGAAAGGGCATAAAATATGAAAAGTACATACATAAAATTAACAAGATAAATAAAATTTAAAAAAGGAACTAAGACAAGAAGTGATAAAATAGGAACTTAAATATGGGTTTGGTTAATTTCAAGAGTCAAGTTTTCAATTGCTTTGATATCTCTCACAACATCTGAACAATGGTGTGGTGGTAGTGGTGGTGGTGGTGGTGGTGGTGGTGGTGTGTGTGTGTGTGTGTGTGTGTGTGTGTGTGTGTGTGTGTGTTTTGTATTTACATTTATAAGCACATATATAAGTAGGAGGACAATCTCAGTTTTTCTTCCTCTGGCACTCTAATTCTTTTTCCAACAAGGCTTGTCATATTAGCTTGGAACTTATTATGTAGGATTGAGTGGCTGAGTGGTAAGTTCTTTTCATGCAACTCTCTTTACCTCCTCAGGTTCTGTTTTAACAACTCTATGACAATCATGTTTTATGTGGGATGAGGTTATTTAATACAGGTTTCATACTGCAAAGAAAATACATTATTGAATAAGCTATTTCAACAGCTCATCCTTAACGTATTTCTTTCTGTTTCATTCCACACTCAAGAGCTAATCAATATAAGCCATCAGTCAAAACAACATCTACTAACTAGTCCAAAGGGAAAAATATAAAAAAAATAAGTAAATGTCCATAAAAAGATTTATGTTTGTATGATTTTCTTCTATTGATCTATATGAGAAAAGTAACTTATGGTGCAGCATAATACTGGATATATATATATATATATATATATATATATATATATATATATATATCTCATACATTCATACATGTGTTTGTGGATACATGTACACATATGTATGCAACAACCAAGAAAAAGAGGCCACGAATTTGAATAAACTAGGGAGTATATAAAATGAGAATAGAAAAAGGAAAAGGGAGAGTGAAATGATCATATAATACCGTCTAAAACTTTAAGAGAATTACTGAAAGATTTTTTTTTAATTTTTGAAATAGTTGTTTGTTTCTGTGTACTTGAATGAGGTTATGTTTTGCATGTGTATGCAAGTCACTGTGGATTCTAGAAGAGAGTATCTCATGAAACTGGAACCACTGGAACAGGAATTATGGTCAATTTTAAGATGCATAATGTGGATGCTGAGCTCTCAAGCCAGCTCCACCTGAAAGTATTTCAGTCCATGAGAATTTAACTTAACATGCACAAAAAAAAAAAAATAACTTCAGAGTCAAATCGAAAAAACATAAATCAAAGGATTCATGCAGAGTCACCTATATCTAATCATTTGGATCTTTAATCTTACCAATGCCTGGAAGAATAAGGAACTACTCCATTATTTCATCCTTAGCAGAAATAAATACTTAAAAATATAGTGGAGTATGTGTCCTTGTTATATTTTGAAGCATCTTTTGGGTATATGTCCAGGAATGGTATAGCTGGGTCCTCAGGTAGTACTCTGTCCAATTTTCTGAGGAGACACCAGACTTATTTCCATAGTGGTTGTACAAGCTTGCAATACCACCAATAGTCGAGGAGTAATCCTCTTTTGGTTCTCCCCAGAAGAAAAACACAATGTCAATAAACCATATCCCTCAGAGCTCCCAGCGATCAAACCACCATCTCAAGAGAACACATGGATGGTCCTATGACTCAGTCCTCATATATAGCAGAGGATGGCCTTGTTGGGCATCAATGGGAAGAGAGGCCCTTGGTCCTCAATGCCCCAGTGTAGGAGAATGTCAGGGTGGGGAGGTGGGAGGGAGTGGATGGATGAATTAGGAAGCAACATCGTAGAAGCAGGTAGGTCTTTGGAATAGTGGGTTTCTACAGTGGAAACCAGAAAATGGGATAACATTTAAAACGTAAATAAAATGCAATTAAAAATGTAAAAATGTAGTGATATAAAAAATCATTTACTGCAAAATAATAATATAGCCATTTTTAGATCAAAGAAACAAAACAAAGAGCAGGTGAGATGTAGCAATAAAAAGTCCATAGTCTTAAATCAATTTTTTATAATCTTTTAAAGTAGTTTTAATATGACTGAGATATTATGATGTAAACACTTATTAAAGAACACATTACAACATTATGAAGTAGGAAATTTTTATAATTTATTTATTTTAATGGAACAATATATGGTGAACAACAGAAACTGAAAAGGAAATGTTTATTTCATCTCATACAATGGGTCACAGTCAATCTTTAAGTAAAGTGATGGCAAGGCTTTAAAAAGATACTCAAGGAAATGACACCCTTCACAATAGTCCAAATAGCATAAAATGTTATATTGTTATATATTATATGACTCTTGCCGAGCATGCCAAAAATATGAATGACAAGAATGTCAAGTCTCTAATGAAAGAAATTGGAGAAGATCTCAGATGATGGAAACATCTTTCATGCTTATGTAATGGCAGAATTAATATAGTAAAAAGAGCCACCCGGCTGAAAGCAATCTACAGATTCAATGCAATCCCTAGCAAAATTCCAACTCAATTCTTCACAGAGTTAGAAAGAGTGATTTGAAAAGTCATTTGGAATAACTAAAAACCCAGGATTGCAAAAAATATTCTCAACAGTAGAAGAACTTTTTGGGGAATCATCATCTCTGACCTCAAGCAGTATTACAGAGCAATCATGAAATCATGATTAAAAAAAAAAAAACAAAAAGAAACAAACAAACAAAAAAAAAACCAAAAACAAACCAAACCAACAACAACAACAACAAAAAGTATGGTATTGTTTTGGTACAGGGAAAGGCATGTAGATTAATAGAATAGTATTGATTGCCCAGAAATGAACCCACACAAATATGGTCACTTGATCTTTGACAAAGGAGGTAAAACCATCAAAGGACAAAAGACAGCATTTTCCACAAATTGTACTAGTTCAGCTGGTGGTCTGCAGGTAGAAGAATGTAATAAATCCATTCTTATTGCCATGTACAAAGCTCAATTCCATGTGGACCTTTACATAAAACAAGATAAACTCCTAATAGAAGAAAAAGTGGAGAAAAGACTTGAACCCATGGGCACAGGGGAATTTTTCCTGAACACAACACCAGTGGCTTATGCTCTTTGATCAAGAATCAACAAATGAGACTCATGAAATTGCAAAGCTTTTGTAAGGCAAAGGACACCGTCATTTGGAAAAAAAAAAAAACCAAACCAAACCAAACCAAAACAAAACAAAACAAAACAACAACTAACAGATTGGGGAAAAAAAAAACATTTACCAATCCTCCACTTGATAGAGGGCTAATATCTAATATATCCAAAGAACTCAAAAGTTACATTCCAGTGAATCAAATATCCCTATTAAAAAATGGGGTATGGATTTAAACAAAGAATTTTCAAATGAGAAATATCAAATGGCCCAGAAACACCTAAAGAAATATTCACTATCCTTAGTCATCTGGTAAATACAAATCAAAACAATCCTGAGATTCCAACTCACACCAGTGAGAATGGCTAAGATAAAAAACTCAGGTGACAGCAGATGTTCATAAGGATGTGGAGAAAGAGGAACACTCTGCCATTGTTGGTAGGATTGCAAGCTCATACAACTACTCTGGAAATCTATCTGGAGGTTCCTCAGAAAATTGAACATAGTACTACCTGATGACCTATCTATACTGTCTGTGTCAGTCAGCCCATCCTGAAGGACAGTCAACGAGGGTGCAGAGGGTACCTAGAAGAGAATGGGAGACAAGAGCTGTGAAGAAGGACGCCAAGACAAGAGTCTGATCAAGGCAACAATTTCATTTTTTCCCAAGGCAGAATTTATACCATAACAGGAGTAACAGAGAGAGGGGGGAAGTGGGAAACATTTATGCAGGTCAAGGACACAGCTCTCTTGTGGTGAGCTGATGTCAACGGGATGTCAGGAAGGTCACAGGCTTGTCATATCTATTAGTCAGCAGGATGTTGGTTTTTCAGAAAGGTTACAGGTCATCACATCGAGCATCTTGACATCAAATGTATTTCTCAGGAAGATCACAAATTTGTCATATCATTATTCATCCTGACCACCAGATTTGTATTAGTCTTCTGCAGCTGGCTGGGGATTTTCTATGAACCCAGTTATATTTAACTCCAATTATACTATTAACATAAATAATAGAGGGTTATAAGGGCATCACTCCCAACATCTCCCCCATCCTTATAGTCAAATGTGACCAATATCCACACTGTCCTGGAATGAATCCCTCAGGAGCTGCATCTGTCTCAGGTTGGAGTGATATTTGTCACATGGCCAAGAGAATCTCCTGGCCAGTATCTGTCATGGGATAAGGCAGCAGCTAACAGTGGCCTTCCTGTCTTAGGCCCTTTATTCTTGAATATATCACTCTCTTACCCGTCATTGACTGTCCAGCTCAGCACGCAGGGGTGACAATTCGTTAATGTTTCAGCAAAGGCATCAGGACAGCAGGCAGAAAAAAAATATTGGTCTCATTTGGCTGAAGGACAAAAATGTCCTTGCCTGGACAGGGAGGGGGTATGCAGGTGAACTTGGCCCTTATCAAAGGCATCCTCCATAGCTAGTCTATGACAGTATAACTGAATAGATTTTGCTGCTATATTAGCTACCTGTTGTTTAATAAAGCTGGTTAAATGATTAAATGCCCAAGGGCCAAAAGATATAAACAAAATAATTCCTACTAGGAGGTCGAACAGGGAGGGAAGCAGGGTGGAAAACCAAGGGGAGGTGGAGAATCAGTTTTAATACTAGCTCTCAGCATTTTCTCTTTCTCGTTTTCTCTTTTCTAACCCTTCTCTGACCTTTTTCATGCTCTGCTTAACCATATTCTAAGACACAGGAAGTATTCTCACAAACCAGAACTCACTGTGATTTCTCAATGTTGGGAAATTAAAGATAAAAAGACAATCAGAAATAAGTACACTTGTTAGCAGGTCTTGGAAATATTACTACCTGAGGACCCAGCTATACCACTACTGGGTATATACCCAAAAGATGCTTCAACATATAATGAAGACACATGCTCTTCTATGTTCATAGCAGTCTTAGTTATAACAGTCAGAAGCTGGAAAAAGCCCAGATGTCCTTGAACAGAGAAGTGGATACAGAAAATGTGGTACATTTACATAATGAACTAAGCTATTAAAAACAGTGACTTCATAAAATACTTAGGCAAATGGATGGAACAAGAAATATAATCCTGAGTGAGCTAAACCTATCACAAAAGAAAACATATGATAAGTACTCACTGGTAAGTGAATATTAGTTCAAAAGCTTGGAATATCCATGATACACTTCACAGACCTCATGAAGTTCAAAAAGAAGACCAAAGTGTGAATGTTTCAGTCCTTCTTAGAAGGGGGAAAAATAATGCTCTCAGGAGGATATACTGAGACACAGTGTGGAGCAGAAACTTAAGGAAAGATCATCCAGATTATTCCTCACTTGGGGATCCATCCTATATACAGGCACCAAACCCAGATAACATTATGGATGCCAAGAAGTGCATTTTGACAGGATCCTGATATAGCTGTCTCTGGAGAGATAGAGATTGACATATACAGTGTGAATGTTCACAGCTAGCCATTGAGTAGGGCCCAGGAGTTCTCAATGGAGGATTTAGAGAAAGGACTAAAGGTGCTGAAGGGGTTTGCTACCACATAAGAATCACAACATGGGGTTGGGGATTTAGCTCAGTGGTAGAGCGCTGTTGCCTAAAGCGCAAGGCCCTAGGTTGGTCCCCAGCTCCAAAAAAAAAAAAAAAAAAAAAAAAAAAAAAAAAAAAAAAAAAAAAATCACAACATAACAAACAACCAGACCTGCCAGAATCTCCAGGGGCTAAACCACCATTCCAAGTGTACACAGGGATTGACCTATGTTTTCAGCTGCATATGTGGCAGAGGAGAGGGTCTTGGTCCTTTCAAGGCTGGATTGCACAGAAATTTAAGTGTGAGAAGATGAGAGGGATTTGGTGGGTGTGTGGGTGGGGGAGCACCCTCATAAGAGTAGAGGGATATAGTGGGTTTCTAGAGGGAAAAATGGGAAAGAGGATAACATTTGAAATGTAAATAAAAAGTATCAAATAAAAATTTTAAATGGTTGTATGGAAGAAAAGAAGGAGGAGGAGGAGGAGGAGGAGGAGGAGGAGGAGGAGGAGGAGGAGGAGGAGAAGAAGAAGAAGAAGAAGAAGAAGAAGAAGAAGAAGAAGAAGAAGAAGAAGAAGAAGAAGAAGAAGAAGAAGAAGAGGAAGAAGAAGAAGAAGAAGAAGACGACGACGAAGGGAAGGGGAAGGGGATGGGGAAGAGGAGGAGGAGGAAGAGGAGGAGGAGGAAGAGGAGGAGGAAGAGGAGGAAGAGGAGGAGGAAGATGAAGAAGAGGAAGAAGAAGAAACTCAAAGTAGTATTCATGGAATGTATTTGTTGTTAGTCTCTGATTAACTCAGAGTTTATGGTAAGCTAGCTTTCTTATACAGCATGGGGCAGTCAGCCAAGGTATGTTGCTGTGTTCAGTCAGCTGGGTTCTCCATCATCAATTTATAATCAAGAACCACCCACTTCCCACCAATAGACAAGTCCAAAGGCCAGTATGATTTACATAATTTCTTCATCAAATTTTCATCATAGATTGCTCTAATCTGCATGAAACTGACATCTAAAGCTAATAAGAAAAGTGATATTGTATTAGTCACATGTAGTCAAAGCTATTAGTTTAGAGACTCCTGAAGACCATGCCTAGTCAAATTCACTATTCAGCAACCCTGAAGACAGCCTTGTCTGAAGTAGAAGATGCAATAGGGAAAAGGTCCAATTTATTATGGAAATTAATTCTTTGACATTTATTTATACCAATAAAACATCTTAATTTACAAATTATTCACTGCAATAATCATTTGTATCTCCTGTTAAGTAGCCTTCTTTTGTGGTTTCTAATAGTGAGTTTCTTTAACAAAAGCACAGAGTCCGTAAAATCAAAGTTCTTTTTTGACCATTGTAAGAGATTTTGACTGTTTGACTGGTAGTTTCATGTTGTTGGTACCTTGAGATGGTCTTACCTCATAGTATAGATTAATCTCAAACTTATTACCTATCTCTCTCTATCTCCAGTATGCGATGATTTAGGGCCTGTTTAGTCATATATGACTCAATTTATTGTTCCTTAAAGTGTATTGTTGCTCAGTTACAGACTTCAAATTTTATTCCTAATTATAGATTTCTTTGTGAATACATATAACGTTATATATATATATACATATATATGAGTTTCCATGTATACAATCATTATATTTAAAAGCATGGCATTCTCAAAGAATTACCAAGAGTATCTAAATGGATAAAGCTTTAAAAATGTAACGTGAAAAGTAGCAATTTCCATTAAATGTTGACAGAATTCTGTATGTTCAACACTTTAGAAAGAAATATACTAGATGAAACTGATGTGTTAATATCAGACACATTTGCCAAAAATCAAAAGTTAGAAGACAACCAAAAATCTCATGTAATATTCGGAAACTCAACATAAAGAAAGTTTTCTACTCTTACAACCAACCATTCCATCCCAACCATTTACACTCTCCCCAAACTTTGAGCAACCAAACATATATATACATAACATATAATATATAATCTTCCCCAAATATAAATGTTGAAGGACAAGGGCTGTAGGGCTGTAGAGTTGAATGTTTGACTCTTTTTGTATGGTCTTCTCCAGTCTATGCACATTCATCACCTTCCTTGTACTAATTGATGAACAAGTGAGGTACAATTTGTAAAAGACACTTCCCTGTTGAACACCAGTCTCATTTTACCTATCACATGATAAATGATGACATGGATGCTAGGCAATGAAAAGTTCAGATCTTGTACCTTACTGTCAAAACATACAAGTAACATTCCACAATAAATGAGCTTGGGTACCTTCAGAAAGGTACCTCTGCCTTGCATTTGTATTTCTCACATGCACCACAGATTCAGGTGTTTCCATAGTGTAATAAAATAATGAATTGTAGTGGGTTGGGGATCAGTGGACTGTGAAACATAGCCTGGTTCCTGCTTGAGCTAAGGCTAGAAGACCTTGAGTTCCTGAAAGAATATTAGGATCTCTGATTTCTTCCATGCAACAGGATCCTGTCAAAAGCCACAGAGATTGCCATTCTAATGAGGAACCTGGAGGGCTTAGCCAATAAACTTTCCTTCCCAGACATTCCTCTCTGCAAAAGGTATTTAATCTCAGGCTCACCCCGAGAAGTGTGGTACAGTATTACACATTCACATTCCACCATGTCAATAAATGATTTGGAACAACATGGTGTCTCTTTTCTTCAAAATCTGCCATAGGAAACATTACTTTCTTGGCTCTACTGAGAATGCCAATGATACATGGGAATTCTATGACCTTGGGTTTTCCCAAGCCTATGAACCCGCAAACTAGCTCTGACTGTTCTGTGCTTCAGACTGTTCTTTCCTACCCAGAATAGGGTCCCAAAAATTCCCTATGGCCGAGCACCTGCCTGGTGAAGGCAAGGGGTAAATGTAGTCAAAATTCCTCTGTACTGCCTCCCTGACCTGCCATGCCCTGTGGGTGAATAGATGCAGGACCCACAACCCAAAAGTAGTTTGCCCTGATGCTGCTTGTATTCTAATGTTAACTTGGTTCCTCAAGGACTGTTTGCCCTAGAATCAAGAAAGTCCATAGGTAGACCAAGTGACAATATGTGACCTTGCCCCAAGTTATTTCTGTCAGGTGAATAAAGGTACCAAAAGTTAAGAACTGGGCATAGGAGAAATAAGTGGGGATTAGAGTTTCTGGCTTGAGGTCAAAAGAAAACCATATGGGGAAGAAGAAGGTGAAGGGAGAAATTGCCATGGGTTAGATGATTCATAAAATAAGAGCAACCTAGAGGAAACTTGGCAAATTGTGTAATAGATAATAGATATTGGCTGGGAAATAGACATACTAGCATAGAAGACAGATAGATATCTGCTCAGCTCTTGTGCTGATTAAGACTTATTATAAATATAAAGGTTGTGTGTGTGTTTTATTTGGGAACTGACAGATCAAAAGCAGGGAAGAAAACCTGACTTGGGATTAAAAAATTTCTCCAACAATGAATAAACTAAGTATCATAAACTTGTCATGTTTCCACTCTTTAAGGATTAGGTTATTGGTTTATTGTATGTTCACATGTACACACACACACACACACACACACACACACACACACACACAGGCACATGCCTTAGCCCTCATGTAGAGATCAGAGGACAACCTTTAAGAGTTGGTCATTTTATCAGTGATTCTTGAGGCTCAAACTATCCTAATCCTGCTTGCAGCAGGTGCCTTTACTCTCTCAAACATCTGAACAGCTCCATGTTTTCAATTTTGTGTACTCATTCAAATATTAATTTCAAAGGAAGTTTAGAAAAAAGAATAAGATACCCAAAACAATTGCATATCTGTGTTCTTAGAATTGTTACTTGCAGCTTTCATTTTAAAAAGTATATTGCTATTGTGTGTGAGAATTATTATTTATATATGTAAATGATATTTATATATCTGAGGTCATCATGGGCAGGTCATTGAATTCAGGAAGAATTATTAATGATGGCCATTGATAGATGGGACAATATAAAGGCAGTAAGAAATGAACAGGGATCTGGCTTGTAGAAGCTGGGTATTGCATGTAAAAAGAATTCATTATCATACTGATTTTTCTGAGTAGAATAGAAAACTTTCTCCAGACAGTACTTTGGATTTTATAGTTAAGTTGTTATCCTCACTTTTAAAACATAGGTTATGACGTATTGTAGGCCATAGTTATCTTTGAATTTTCATTAAAGATTTCAAAGCTGTGGGGCTTGAGCAGAATATTTCATCTATCAAGGAAAAATGTCACTCTTACTCTAAGAGGTAATTAAAAATAAAATTGAACTGTTTTCTCAATATTCTTTTAATGAAATGATATTCATTAAATTAACTTAAATGCAGTTTCAATGGATTATTGATTTCTAGGTTTCCTCATGACATTTACAATCAAAGTATATCAAAGATCGTAGTGTACTTAGCCATCATTGATAAAAATAGAGTCATTTCATTTCAGTACAATATGGAAAAACCTAAAAGAGTATCTGACACTGGAAGTAACTCTGTGTGTGTGTGTGTGTGTGTGTGTGTGTGTCCGTGTGAAAGTGTACATGTGCCCAGAGAGTCACAAGAGAAAGAAAAAGAGGCCTTAAAAGTAGAAATAACAGGTAGTAGGCATAAGAATTCCAATTTCAGGGCTGTTAGCAGAAAATAAAATCTCTCCGAGAGGAGTAAGTGCCCTTAAACATATTGCTCTGCCTGTCTGCCTGTCTGCCCTGCCTGCCTGCCTGCCTGCCGGTCTGTCTGTCTGTCTGTCTGTCTGTATAGATGGTTGTTTTCTCAGAGAATCTCAATAAACTTGAATCTTTCTTATTTAGCAAGAATAATGGCCAGTCATCTTACCTCTACTTCCCTGGACTGTGTTGCAGGCATTTGATGTCAGATTCAGGGTGCTGGGTATCTGAACTTAGCTACTCATTCTTGCTCAGCATTCACTTAAATCATTTGGTCCATTTCCGAAAATCTCGTCCTGAATTTTCTCAGTGTTGCCCCCTAAAATATCTGGTCAAATAATCTGTTATGATCTGATTTGTCACATCAGTACAATATAGTGTCATTCTCCTTCCTCTGAAATTTCTCTTCCATTTTCCCCATTCAATGCATATCACTCAATCTTCAGTACTTAGGAATTTCCCTCAACAGAGCAATGCACCTGTGTGATTGCCATCAGACCTTTTGTTGTCAATTTTTATGAAGAGTTACCAGAATACACTTTGTGACCTGTTCTTGACTCAGAAGCATGAGTTGTTCAAATTTTACTGATTATCATTAGAATAGGAAATCTCATTCCTGAAATAATAAGCAAAATGTAGAGCTTCTCATTTTCCAGCATTTTTTCCTTTCCTGAGGATGCATACACTGGTGATGACACTGAACAAGATATTAAAACAGAGTATCCAATCTCAAGATAAAGCAGACCGAAGTGTCCCAGTTCAGCAAAACACAGACACTAAGCATGATAAATTAATGTTAAGCATTGTGGTCTAAAATTATGCAGCAATGGCATAACTACAGAGACAGTTTGTGAAAGTTTATGTTTTGAATATTGAACAATCTGTGATTCTTGCTTTTATTCCAAATTCCGAGACAACACCTACACTATAACACGAAGTAAATTAACCCTTGTTGAATAAATAAATGAGTAAAGGGTTAGAAGAGAAGCATATCCTTCTGATGAAAACTAGGGAAATATCAGTAACACACTTTGAAAACTCAAAATAACTATCATTAATATGAGATATGTTTAACTATAAATTCAGACACAAAGTTGTCAGCCCATATTCCTTACATATCTGGGTCTTTGTGGACATCCAAGATGAGGAGCTTCCCATCACCAGAATCTGGGCAATGAATCACCATCACCAATATTTTAATATTGACTATAGGTGTTATAAGGACATAAGACCTTAAAAGAAGTAATTAAAAAGGGGTGTGTGTATTACTATGACTTGCAATTTGAGGATAAGATCAATCATTTTGAGGAAGTCATGATGGCAAAACTACCACAGTTATTCACATTACATTAGCAGTCAGGAAAGAGAAGAATGTTGAGTTTCAGGTCACTTTCTCTCTCTCTTTTTTTTTTTTTTTAACAGGACCTCAGCCCAATGAATACAGTTGAATCCCAACTCTCCAAAGATAAGGTGAATCCACAGGGCAATTAGCCCAGTAAAGATAATTTTTCACAGGCTCACATAAAGGCTCACATGTTGTTTCTAGATTCTAGTAGGTCGGGTGTCAATATTCACCATTATTATTGGCATCACTTTGTTCTTTTGTGCTCATTAACCATTGTACCCCAAACATAGTCAAAGGAATTATTGAAAATTTACCTAATGGAAATATGAATAGAAATATATCTCCAGATCAAAAAACTGTGATAATAATATGAGTCAACTATGAAGAGATACCACAATGTAATGGTGGTAAATCAAAGAGAGGACAACAGTATAAAGATAACTTACATTATCTGAAAGGAAGTACTACTGGTAATAGAACTGTTGATTTAAAATCATTTTGTAGCAGCTCTGTGCTCCCAAAACCCGTGGGAGAGAGACCTCACCGCCTGGTCAGGTGGGCACTCCTGAGACTGCAGAGCGGAAGAGACCACCAACACTGGCCACCCCTGCCCACATCCCTGGCACAAGAGGAAACTGTATAAGGCCTCTGGGCTCCCGTGGGAGAGGGCCCAGGAGCGGCAGGAGCCCTGCCTGAGACACCGCCGGAACCTGAAGGAAACAGACCGGATAAACAGTTCTCTGCACCCAAATCCCGTGGGAGGGAGAGCTAAACCTTCAGAGAGGCAGACACGCCTGGGAAACCAGAAGAGACTGCTCTCTGCACACATTACTGATTCCAGAGGAAAACACAGGAGGCCATCTGGAACCCTGGTGCACGGAGGCTCCCGGGAAGAGGCGGCTCAGATCTTCCCGTTGCTGCCACTGCAGAGAGCCAGTGGGCAGCACCTGTGGCGAACTTGAGCCTCGGGACCACAGGTAAGACCAACTTTTCTGCTTTCAGTGACCTGCCTGGTGAACTCAAGACACAGGCCCACAGGAACAGCTGAAGACCTGTAGAGGGCAAAAACTACACACACGAAAAGCAGAACACTCTGTCCCCATAACTGGCTGAAAGAAAACAGGAAAACAGGTCTACAGCACTCCTGGACACACAGGCTTATAGGACAGTCTAGCCACTGTCAGAAATAGCAGAACAAAGTAACACTAGAGATAATCTGATGGCGAGAGGCAAGCGCAGGAACCCAAGCAACAGAAACCAAGACTACATGGCATCATCGAGCCCAATTCTCCCACCAAAACAAGCATGGAATATCCAAACACACCAGAAAAGCAAGATCTAGATTCAAAATCATATTTGATCATGATGCTGGAGGACTTCAAGAAAGACATGAAGAACTCCCTTAGAGAACAAGTAGAAGCATACAGAGAGGAATCGCAAAAATCCCTGAAAGAATTCCAGGAAAACACAATCAAACAGTTGAAGGAATTAAAAATGGAAATAGAAGCAATCAAGAAAGAACACATGGAAATAACCCTGGATATAGAAAACCAAAAGAAGAGACAAGGAGCTGTAGATACAAGCTTCACCAACAGAATACAAGAGATGGAAGAGAGAATCTCAGGAGCAGAAGATTCCATAGAAATCATTGACTCAACTGTCAAAGATAATGTAAAGCGGAAAAAGCTACTGGTCCAAAACATACAGGAAATCCAGGACTCAATGAGAAGATCAAACCTAAGGATAATAGGTATAGAAGAGAGTGAAGACTCCCAGCTCAAAGGACCAGTAAATATCTTCAACAAAATCATAGAAGAAAACTTCCTAACCTAAAAAAGAGATACCCATAGGCATATTAGAAGCCTACAGATCTCCAAATAGATTGGACCAGAAAAGAAACACCTCCCGTCACATAATAGTCAAAACACTAAACGCACAAAATAAAGAAAGAATATTAAAAGCAGTAAGGGAAAAAGGTCAAGTAACATATAAAGGCAGACCTATCAGAATCACACCAGACTTCTCGCCAGAAACTATGAAGGCCAGAAGATCCTGGACTGATGTCATACAGACCCTAAGAGAACACAAATGCCAGCCCAGGCTACTGTATCCTGCAAAACTCTCAATTAACATAGATGGAGAAACCAAGATATTCCATGACAAAACCCAATTTACACAATATCTTTCTACAAATCCAGCACTACAAAGGATAATAAATGGTAAAGCCCAACATAAGGAGGCAAGCTATACCCTAGAAGAGGCAAGAAACTAATCGTCTTGGCAACAAAACAAAGAGAAGAAAAGCACACAAACACAACCTCACATCCAAATATGAATATAACAGGAAGCAATAATCACTATTCCTTAATATCTCTCAACATCAATGGCCTCCACTCCCCAATAAAAAGACATAGATTAGCAAACTGGATACATAACGAGGACCCTGCATTCTGCTGCCTACAGGAAACACACCTCAGAGACAAAGACAGACACTACCTCAGAGTGAAAGGCTGGGAAACAACTTTCCAAGCAAATGGTCAGAAGAAGCAAGCTGGAGTAGCCATTCTAATATCAAATAAAATCAATTTTCAACTAAAAGTCATCAAAAAAGATAAGGAAGGACACTTCATATTCATCAAAGGAAATATCCACCAAGATGAACTCTCAATCCTAAATATCTATGCCCCAAATACAAGGGCACCTACATACGTAAAAGAAACCTTACTAAAACTCAAAACACATTGCACCTCACACAATAATAGTAGGAGATTTCAACACCCCACTCTCATCAATGGACAGATCATGGAAACAGAAATTAAACAGAGCGTAGACAGACTAAGAGAAGTCATGAGCCAAATGGACTTAACGGATATTTATAGAACGTTCTACCCTAAAACAAAAGGATATACCTTCTTCTCAGCTCCTCATGGTACTTTCTCCAAAATTGACCATATAATTGGTCAAAAAACGGGCCTCAACAGGTACAGAAAGATAGAAATAATCCCATGCGTGCTATCGGACCACCACGGCCTAAAGCTGGTCTTCAATAACAATAAGGGAAGAATGCCCACATATACGTGGAAATTGAACAATGCTCTACTCAATGATAACCTGGTCAAGGAAGAAATAAAGAAAGAAATTAAAAACTTTTTTAGAATTTAATGAAAATGAAGGTACAACATACCCAAACTTATGGGACACAATGAAAGCTGTGCTAAGAGGAAAACTCATAGCGCTGAGTGCCTGCAGAAAGAAACAGGAAAGAGCATATGTCAGCAGCTTGACAGCACACCTAAAAGCTCTAGAACAAAAAGAAGCAAATACACCCAGGAGGAGTAGAAGGCAGGAAATAATCAAACTCAGAGCTGAAATCAACCAAGTAGAAACAAAAAGGACCATAGAAAGAATCAACAGAACCAAAAGTTGGTTCTTTGAGAAAATCAACAAGATAGATAAACCCTAGCCAGACTAACGAGAGGACACAGAGAGTGTGTCCAAATTAACAAAATCAGAAATGAAAAGGGAGACATAACTACAGATTCAGAGGAAATTCAAAAAATCATCAGATCTTACTATAAAAGCCTATATTCAACAAAACTTGAAAATCTGCAGGAAATGGATAACTTCCTAGACAGATACCAGGTACCGAAGTTAAATCAGGAACAGATAAACCAGTTAAACAACCCCATAACTCCTAAGGAAATAGAAGCAGTCATTAAAGGTCTCCCAACCAAAAAGAGCCCAGGTCCAGACGGGTTTAGTGCAGAATTCTATCAGACCTTCATAGAAGACCTCATACCAATATTATCCAAACTATTCCACAAAATTGAAACAGATGGAGCACTACCGAATTCCTTCTATGAAGCCACAATTACTCTTATACCTAAACCACACAAAGACCCAACAAAGAAAGAGAACTTCAGACCAATTTCCCTTATGAACATCGACTTAAAAATACTCAACAAAATTCTGGCAAACCGAATCCAAGAGCACATCAAAACAATCATCCACCATGATCAAGTAGGCTTCATCTCAGGCATGCAGGGATGGTTTAATATACGGAAAACCATCAACGTGATCCATTATATAAACAAACTGAAAGAACAAAACCACATGATCATTTCATTAGATGCTGAGAAAGCATTTGACAAAATTCAACACCCCTTCATGATAAAAGTCCTGGATAGAATAGGAATACAAGGCCCATACCTAAACATAGTAAAAGCCATATACAGCAAACCAGTGGCTAACATTAAACTAAATGGAGAGAAACTTGAAGCAATCCCACTAAAATCAGGGATTGGACAAGGCTGCCCACTCTCTCCCTACTTATTCAATATAGTTCTTGAAGTTCTAGCCAGAGCAATCAGACAACAAAAGGAGGTCAAGGGATACAGATCGAAAAGAAGAAGTCAAAATATCACTATTTGCAGATGATATGATAGTATATTTAAGTGATCCCAAAAGTTCCACCAGAGAACTACTAAAGCTGATAAACAACTTCAGCAAAGTGGCTGTGTATAATATAAACTCAAATAAATCAGTAGCCTTCCTCTACACAAAAGAGAAACAAGCCGAGAAAGAAATTAGGGAAACGACACCCTTCATAATAGACCCAAATAATATAAAGTACCTCGGTGTGACTTTAACCAAGCAAGTAAAAGATCTGTACAATAAGAACTTCAAGACACTGAAGAAAGAAATTGAAGAAGACCTCAGAGGGTGGAAAGATCTCCCATGCTCATGGATTGGCAGGATTAATATAGTAAAAATGGCCATTTTACCAAAAGCTATCTACAGATTCAATGCAATCCCCATCAAAATACCAATCCAATTCTTCAAAGAGTTAGACAGAACAATTTGCAAATTCATCTGGAATAACAAAAAACCCAGGATAGCTAAATCTATCCTCAACAATAAAAGGACTTCAGGGGGAATCACTATCCTGAACTCAAGCAGTATTACAGAGCAATAGTGATGAAAACTGCATGGTATTGGTACAGAGACAGACAGATAGACCAATGGAACAGAATTGAAGATCCAGAAATGAACACACACCTATGGTCACTTGATTTTTTGACAAAGGAGCCAAATCCATCCAATGGAAAAAGATAGCATTTTCAGCAAATGGTGCTGGTTCAACTGGAGGTCAACATGTAGAAGAATGCAGATCGATCCATGCTTATCACCCTGTACAAAGCTTAAGTCCAAGTGGATCAAGGACCTCCACATCAAACCAGACACACTCAAACTAATAGAAGAAAAACTAGGGAAGCATCTGGAACACATGGGCACTGGAAAAAATTTCCTGAACAAAACACCAATGGCTTATGCTCTAAGATCAAGAATCGACAAATGGGATCTCATAAAACTGCAAAGCTTCTGTAAGGCAAAGGACACTGTGGTTAGGACAAAACGGCAACCAACAGATTGGGAAAAGGTCTTTACCAATCCTACAACAGATAGAGGCCTTATATCCAAAATATACAAAGAACTGAAGAAGTTAGACAGCAGGGAGACAAATAACCCTATTAAAAAATGGGGTTCAGAGCTAAACAGAGAATTCACAGCTGAGGAATGCCGAATGGCTGAGAAACACCTAAAGAAATGTTCAACATCTTTAGTCATCAGGGAAATGCAAATCAAAACAACCCTGAGATTTCACCTCACACCAGTGAGAATGGCTAAGATCAAAAACTCAGGTGACAGCAAATGCTGGCGAGGATGTGGAGAAAGAGGAACACTCCTCCATTGTTGGTGGGATTGCAGACTGGTACAACCATTCTGGAAATCAGTCTGGAGGTTCCTCAGAAAATTGGACATTGAACTGCCTGAGGATCCAGCTATACCTCTCTTGGGCATATACCCAAAATATGCCCCAACATATAAAAAAGACACGTGCTCCACTATGTTCATCGCAGCCTTATTTATAATAGCCAGAAGCTGGAAAGAACCCAGATGCCCTTCAACAGAGGAATGGATACAGAAAATGTGGTACATCTACACAATGGAATATTACTCAGCTATAAAAAACAACGACTTTATGAAATTCGTAGGCAAATGGTTGGAACTGGAAAATATCATCCTGAGTGAGCTAACCCAATCACAGAAAGACATACATGGTATGCACTCATTGATAAGTGGCTATTAGCCCAAATGCCTGAATTACCCTAGATGCCTAGAACAAATGAAACTCAAGACGGATGATCAAAATGTGAATGCTTCACTCCTTCTTTAAAAGGGGAACAAGAATACCCCTGGCAGGGAAGAGAGAGGCAAAGATTAAAACAGAGACTGAAGGGACACCCATTCAGAGCCTGCCCCACATGTGGCCCCTATATATACAGCCACCCAATTAGATAAGATGGATGAAGCAAAGAAGTGCAGAAGTGTAGATCGCTCCTGAGAGACACAGCCAGAATACAGCAAATACAGAGGCGAATGTCAGCAGCAAACCACTGAACTGAGAATAGGACCCCCGTTGAAGGAATCAGAGAAAGAACTGGAAGAGCTTGAAGGGGCTGGAGACCCCATATGTACAACAAGGCCAAGCAACCAGAGCTTCCAGGGACTAAGCCACTACCTAAAGACTATACATGGACTGACCCTGGACTCTGACCTCATAGGTAGCAATGAATATCCTAGTAAGAGCACCAGTGGAAGAGGAAGCCCTGGGTCCAGCTAAGACTGAACCCCAGTGAACTAGACAGTTGGGGGAGGGCGGCAATAGGGGGGAGGGTGGGGAGGAACACCCATAAGGAAGGGAGGGGGAGGGGGATGTTTGCCCGAAACCGTGAAAGGAATAACACTCGAAATGTATATAAGAAATATTCAAGTTTTCAAGTTAATAAAAAAAAAAAAAAAAAAAAAAAAAAAAAAAAAAAGGAGGAAGAGACAGGAGGGACAGAGATAAACCATGCAGGACAACATGGCAGGTGACGCTAAGATTCCACGCTGTACCTTTACAGGTTGTTACAAATGTTCTTAAGGGATGGGTGTGTATTGGGCTTTGTATGTGTAGGTGGGCAATTATATCTTATCAATTGGGCCAAAAAAAAAATGTAACTTAAAGTCCTAGTCTTATGAAAGCTACTATGATAAACTGCTAAGGAGAATTAAGAAATACAAGTTAGTGGTCAGTCACCTATAAAGTATCATAGCCACTAAGGCATTCAGAACTAGTAATCATGGTAGGTACTACTATAGTTGATTGCAGGAGTAAGCTTTATTTAGTCACCTGTATATGTTTTCAAAGTTAAGCCAATATAAGTCAAGCCAATAGAAACAAACAAGTTTGTCTAATTTGATATACATTAGATAGAAGTGTCGAGGTAAAAATAAAAAAGCGTTGGGATCGGTTCCTGAGAGTACCCTGGCGGTCTCTCTCCCTTGTTAGTTCTGCGGGTGGGCCATTGGAACTAGTGCTAATTATCTCAGATTAGCATCTCTCCGGTGGCAGCAGTGGCATGGCGCTCTGCTAGCCAGGAACTCCCTGGTTCCCGCTACCCAGCTCCCTGCCATGGACTCTGCCCACACTCCCAGCAACCGCCCCCTGGTCGTTAAAGTACAAACTCCCAACAACAAAAAAAAAAAAAAAATCATTTTGTAAAATCCTCCATTTTCCAGAGGAAATTAAGGCGACCCTAGAAAAAAGAGAAATTCCAGTTCACCAGCCACATGCCACATAGCAAAAGCAAAGCTAAGATATATTTTCCTGACTGTGCTCCATAACTCTAGCACGAATGAGAGAAATACAGTGATCACTTCCATTGGCTTCCAATTTCTCCTAGATCTGTAATTAAACCTTTGATTCCATTTTAACAGACTGGGATTCTGACATTTGACCTTCATCTTTATTGTTATTAGAGATGGGAAACCACACTATTGGATATATGTTCCACAAGGCAGCAACTTTCATTTATAATTCTTATATTCTGATAATCCTGGAGCACAAGTTATCTGCATAGATGACTAAAAGTCTCATAATGTTAATAAAAACAATTATTAAAATGAATATATCCTAAAAAATGAATATATCCTAAGAACATGGATTGTTAGATTTGCTTACAAGAAATGAACTGAATATTCATCAATGACCATCTGAATTTATTTATCTTGAATTGAAATGACTTGTTGCCATCGAGGCTTGATGTTAATTATATTATGTCTAAATAGCATATTTTCATTATTTTGTCATTAGTCAAAACTGAAACTATTTCAAGAATGATAGTTCCTCATATGGTCCCTGCATAGTTTGAATGGGAAATGCTTCCTATAGGCTCAAGTATTTGAAAAATTGGGTCACAGTTAATGGCATTATTTTGGGGAAGTTATGGAACCTTTACAAGGTAGAGACTTTGTATAGCAAGTAAGTCACTCTGATGTACTTTGAGATTTTAATAGCCTGTCTCCACTATTTACTGGATTTTCATGCTTCTGGTGTGTTATTAAAATATGACATTTCTGACTTCAGGTTGCTTGCTCCATATTCCTACTTTCATGCCCTTTACTTGACGATAAACACTCTCTCTGGACTTACAAGGCAAAATAAGGTCTGTCTTACATCAGTTGTTTCAATCATAGTATATTCACAGCAATAAAAAGTCACTAATACAACCCCAAGAAATATAGACTGTCATAGATGAACTCTTGAGACTCTAGGTAACTCACCACACATTTAATTGTGCTGTATTTGTTACTTTCCAAGAATGTGGAATAGTTTATACATTTGTGGAAAATGAAGACTTAAAAGTAACCCTGACAGTGGGTACAGTTCAGTAAGAGAACACTAGCCTAGAATTTCCAAAGCACTGAGTTCTACCCACAGCACAGACAAAAGTAAAACAAAGCAAAACAAGCAACAAACAATATTAATAGTGAAGGAATTATAGAGAAACAAAAATGCAAATGTCTTTTATCATGTCACTCTTCCTATTTCATATTTTGCTTTCTGTCTAAAAGGAAAAAACAGTAAAAACATCAATTACAAGTGGAAGTCCTTGGGCTGTGTTGTAGCACTGTGAGTAGAGCCATTACCTTCCTTGCATACAGTTGGATCTCCAGCATCACATAAACCAGAATGTGGAGACAGACTCATAGGAGTAAGACATACTCGTTGACTTAATAATCAATTTCTAGACAGTCTTTGACAAATGAGAAATTGTCTCAGGAAACAACAATAAAAACCAAACCAAGCATTTTTGCTTCATGTGCTGAAATTTCTACATGCAATCTTTTATATCAATTTTACTGTATTTAAATAATTTAGTTACATTTTTAAATCTAATTAATGAATTCTAAATAAATACTGACAACTAAGTCATGTCTGATAAATGTTGTACTGGGATTTTTCAAAGAGTCTCTGTTGGTATCAGATGTTCCGCATGCATCCCTGGCCAAAGGCCAATCTTGTTCACTTAGGTAGCTTTACACTTATGTCTACCTAACTATTCCAATGCTTTCATTTCTTGGCCTCTACTCCCCATTTTAATTGCAAATTTTCTACAACAAAAATTTAAGCCTTATTTATCAAAGAAATATTTCATATCTAGCTGTTCTACAAAGTAATCAAAGCACCGGACAGCCAGCAGCACCATTACCATGTGGACAATGAAAAGGAAAGAGGAAAGAAGTTGTGAGAATAGCACCTGTTAAGGATTGTGAAGCCAGCTATAATATTAAAATGATAAGTGAGATACTAAATCTAACTGAAGGGATCATAAGTTACTCAATGTTGAGTAGAGCAGTAAAGTGTCATTCTCTGAGCTCACAGATATATTTGCATGTGATTGGTGAAATGACAGTAATACGGAGGGCATTCACCGTGACCAAAATTAAAGTTTAAACCAGACTCAGGTTCTAACCATTCAAAATATGACTTTAATTTTACTTTACTGATTTCAATATCATTTGTAAACATGAAAAGGAGATTAACACACAGGCATGAAAACCCTTTAATTGTGAAGAATAACACTTTTTTTTCTGTTTTTGTGACAAATCGTCATTACTAAAAATACGTTAAGTGGAGAGGGTTTATTAGACTTCCAATTGCCAAACACAATCCATCATATACGAAATAGGTGTATATACCCAAGTACTAGAATCATGCATGCTCTTCTTAATCTTTTATACTACAAAGGACTACTTCACAAGCACCCCCTACCGTGGAGTGGACAATTCCACATCAATCATAATTAATCAAGATATTTCCATATAAATACACCCACAGGTCAATCTGACGAATGCAATTTCTCAATAGATTATAAATATAATAAAATAAATAATATAATATAATGTACTAAAAATAAAATAATAAATAAAATCCCAGGTGATTTTAGTCTGTTGTATTGACAATTAACTATCACACAATTTTGTGAATCACAAAGCTAGAAATACTGTTAAAATGTCTTTATTGCTCAGTGAGTATAGAATATGAATTCAGATCTAAAGGAAATCAGAAGCTACATAAATCCAGACTTAGATCCACAATTCCATAATAGCAGTGACCTAGAGTGAGCTAAGATGTTGGTACAAAGAGTCTCCAAAACCTACCTGATTGGTTATTTAGTCTAGTATATATAATGGTGAGAAACAAAAGTGAGATCAAACAATGTAAAAGTTGAAAACTGACACCCAAACACACACACACACACACACACACACACACACACACACACACACACACACACACAAACACACACACACACACACACACACACACACACACACACAAACACACAAAACACACACACTTTCTTTAAAAATTCTCCTTGGACAGGCTTTTCCTCGTATTGATTTGTATGAAGATAAGAGAGGGTAACAGTAAGGCTTTCTTCTGTATTGAAAATTTACAGGCTAATGAATATAATGCTTTCTCACTTACTTGATAAAGAATATCCTACATGTATGTTTGCATTGAAAAGAGACTGAAGTTTTAAGAATTGTTCACTGAGTACTGGATTTATTGGTAAGAATTATTGTTAGGCAAACAACAAAAGGAACACATTATTCTATGCTGCCCAGAATTACCTCAATGTGTCTGCATTGGTTAAAGAATTTCCTGATGTTGGACAGATTGAGGATGTTATGTTCATAATATTCAAATTAAGAACATATTTGTCATCAATTTTAGTAAGTACATCAATTATTATGTTAGGAAGTACAAATAGAGCTCCTTCATATATACTCTCAAGAGGAGATAATTCTAAAGTAAAAGGAGTGTTTCAGTCCCTATATAAGGTGAAAGGAGAGCTTTCCAGTTACTGATGGAGGTTATGATTAATTCAGTTAGGTTTTTTGTTCATGTTTTTGGTAACTTTCATAACTGACTTTTTATTTGGGACCTGTAACTATACTGAAATTTCTAATATACTTCTATAGTTTTGGTCATCTCCTGTGTTGCCTGAGCAGAGAAGGATGGCATATAATCAGAACTCAGGATAGCTGACATTTTATACATCAGAATGAATATATATATATACATATATATATATATGTATATATATATATATAATAACTTTTTGTGTTTGGATATATTTAGTGGGGAAAGTCTCAATCTATCTTAGAAAAGTATCCATAAATGTAAGTAAATATATTGGCCTGGTTTTATCTCAGTGAAGTCTATTATTAATGAGTATCTGGTCAGGTACCTTTCTGTCTAGATCCGTGTGTGTGTGTGTGTGTGTGTGTGTGTGTGTGTGTGTGTGTGTGTTCCATATTGTTGCATTTGTAGTTGAGAAATTGGAGGCAATTTATTATACTAATGATTCCAGGTGAATAATCTTTAAGTCCACATTTCATATAAGATCCTCCATTTTTCTCATACCAAAGTCATCTGGTTCCAGGAGCAAGGAGATTGGCTTTATGACAGTATTTGACAGGATGTAGATAGCTATATGGCAGCTTGAGCAGTAAACTGTAATAATCAGTAGTGTTGGCCTGGTGGTAAAGTTGGATTCATTTTTAGGAATCCTCAGGCAGAATCAATGGATCAATTTAACATCTCTAGAGAGCTATCCATCCCTATGCTTGTGAGACATAGGCAGTTGGCTTTTTATGTAAGCAATAACTTCTTTAGTGTATTTATGTTTTTCTGATAGAGTGGATGATTCAGTATCTGGCAGTCCAAGAGTAAGATTGCTGCAGGGTTAAGGATGGTGGCCTTTGCTGCTCCATCACCCTTTGCAATGCTTCTGGCCTCCTTGGTAGTTGCCTATTGACAAAGAATAATTGACGGCTTTTTGTGTTATCAGAAAGCTTGTAATAAGTCTAAAATTCCTTGTTTGATTTTGATGGTCTTTTCTTCTGCCATAAACACTCTTCTTTCTTGATAGTTGGCCCTATAAATATGGGTTGATGCAAAGGCATATCTACTATCAGTATAAATAATAACATGCTTATCATTGCGCAATTTGAAGGCCTTTGTCATAGCAATTAACTATGAGAGTTGGGCTGAAGTGCTGGCAGGTAGTGCTGAGGCCCAGAAAGAATGAGAATCAGACATGTCTACAGTCTATAGTACACATAGCTGTTTCTAACAGTTTTCCCTGTGTCCTTATTATCTGGTATTGGTTGGTTAAACAAGTCCTTTCTTAGCCCATGTACTTGGATCAGGATCCTAGATCCATCATGCAGAGATGAATCGAGATCTGGTCCCAGGAGCAAGGAGACTGGCTTTACGACAGTAATTGGCAGGAAACAGACAGCTATGTGGCAGGTTGAGCAGTAAACTGTAATAATGAGTGATGTTGGCCTTACCTAGTCATCAGTTGGATGGGGTTAAGGAGCCTTTTGACAGTGTGGGAGAAGGTGCTATACAGTTTTCACATCAGTGTTAAATTTTCTGTGAGTTTGACTAAAAGACTAGTGATTTTGATGATCCACAACATGACAGTCATCCCAAGGCTACTGGGTTTAATTTGTTTGGTAGCTAGGAAACAGGCATGTTCCATGGGTATACCAACTGAATTTAGGCTCTTTTGCCTATGCCTGTATTCTTGTCCACTTAGTTGTGGAAAGGGTTTGTCATGTCAGGCATCCCTAAGGCAGGATATATCAGCAAAGACTGTTTGAGTCTATGGAAAGAGTCTTGTTCAGCCTCATTACAGTAAAATGACTCTGTGTGTGTGTGTGTGTTTGTGTGTGTGTGTGTGTGTGTGTTTGTGTGTGTGTGTGTGTGTGTGTGTGTGTGACTTAATAAAGATATTTAGCCTCCTCTATAAAGTTGGGAATTTGTAATTGGTAGAAACTTGTTTACCTGAGGAACTTTGGGACTTCGTTTCTGGAGAATGGAATTAGGATTTTCAAAAGAGTTTCTTTTTCAACCTCTGACAGCCAGTGTTGACCCACCTTTAGACTATAGTACAAGTGTGTTCTCTTCTGTTGAAATAGCTGTGCCCTTTTGCTGTTATTTGATACACCAGATAATCTGGGACCATCAGTAAGACTTCTGTGCTGAGCTTGCATTCTTCTAGCTGTTTAGAGCCACAAGCAGGTCATCTACGTATTATATGAGGGAGGTTGGGGGGGGGTATTCTCATCAGTCCTCAACCAGTTCCTAATGCATCGCCTCTTGAAAAATGGTTGGCAAATTCTTGAATCTTTGGGTTATCCAAGTCCAAGGAAGTTGTCCATTTAATCCTTCGTCAGGATTATGCCATTTAATGGCTAGTGGATGGCACTTAGCTATTGGGGGTAGACGGAATAAAGCATCTATAAGGCCTAATTTCATATATCAGAACTTGAATGGTTCCAGAGAATATAACAGGGTCTATGGGTTAGGCACCATGAGGTATATGTCAATGTCTCAATTACTGGCTTCTTGTATGTACTATAGGGGCCTATATTTTTATAGTTGGGTCTATTAACTGGCATGAGCAGGGATTTCCATGGTGATTGGCAAGGTGTAAGAATCCTCAAGTCTCTGAGCTTTCTAACATCGGAAATGATCCCCATTTTAGCTTTTTTGTGGCATTGCATATTGTCTAATCCATGCTGGGGTGACCCTTGTTTTTAATTCTATTTATATAAGGGACACTAGTCTCATTTCCCCAGTCTCTGCTTAGGCTGAGCCTAGACTGAGGGGAATTGTGACAGCCATGTGGATAGTTCTTTTCTAATGGGCTCAATTATTTTTTGTAGTCTATATGTTTATCTTTCAAAGATAAAGGCAGGGCTTGTATTGACTGCCCTTGTAGACCTATGATGGAAATCCCCTAGGGGTAAAAACATGAGCCCCAATCTTGTTAGGAAGTCTCTTTCTAGTAAAGAGCAGGCACATTTAAGTATGACTGTGATATGGGAGACCCATTTCACTATGTGGTCCACCATTCTTTTTGTAGTCCATATATATCATGTGTATTGGTTCATGCCCATAGTCCCTTGTTACCACCACTTTTTGTTTGACAGTGTCCTACAGGCCTCTGCGAGGACTACATGTTGAGTTCCTGTATCTACACGTAAACTTGATAGGTTTCTCCTCTACTCTGATATTTGTCCTAGTTTCTGAGAGGGTTTGCAAACCCTGTTACCCCTAGTCACTTAGTTCTTCTATTTCCCACACTTTTGTTTAATCCCCCATTTTGTCTTTGTGGAGTCTTGGGGGATCTATGATTAAAGTCCTTATGCTAACAAATACACATTGGTTTTTCTGGAAAGAGGACTTATCCCTTGTTGGTGGTCTCTTATCGTTGATGCCTCCTAGATGTTGCAGTTGCCATTGTTTCTCCAACTTTTGTGACAACTGTGGTGGCCAGAAAGATTTTAGACAAATCCCAAATTTCTTTGGCATTGTATTGGGCTTGTTTTTCTGTGAGAAACTCTTGGTTACAATATAATCTTTTTTCCACTGCCAACATTTCCTTGTAGAAACTTTTCCTGTATCTAATCTACTCTTTGTAACTTACACTTAATTTCTATTATGGCTTGATTGACAAAGGCCATCATCACTGTCGACATACTCTGGAGATTCTAGGTCTGGTTGACACTAAGTCTGAAAATTATCAAAATTCTTTTGAGAAAAGATGAGGTGACTAAGTTCCTGTCTATCATCTCCTATCTTAGCCAAATCTGTGAAGTGTCAAGCATCCATTATTAGGGCCCCTGTTAGACTCTGGCAGTTGACCGAGAGCTTCTCCTTACCTTCAGCCGTGCTGAGGGCCAAGTTTGGTCTAGCTAAAGAAAAGAATGTCAATAACTAACTGCTTAGTATTAGGATCCCCAATATAAGGCAAAGGTAATTTCTGAGCCTCATCTATAATTTTCTCTCTCTCTCTTTTGTGGTGAAGAGAATCTGCAGCAGTTGCTTACAATTATTTCAAGTAGATAAGTGAGTAAAGATTTCTGCATCTAAAAGTTGTATAGGGGCTCCTGGCCTCTTCAAAAACAATGGTTATCTGCATCTTTTAATTGTATATGTCACTGGTAGAAAAGGGCCAGTATTGCATAGGTTGGTTCCCGTGGTCATGTGGGTTCCATAGCTGTGAAGGAGAGGGCCACTGTGCTGTCAGGTACCACATATATGGCCTGTTCCCTAGCAAACTGAATCTTGGTATGTAGAAATCTAATTAATTAATGGTACGGTTACCCTCTTGTTCTCTCTGGTGCTGTCACCACTTTAAAACTCTCCAGCGCTGCCTATGAACATCTGTTACTTTTAGGTCCTGAAGATCTCATGTTTCCTGTTGCCATGGGAAGCTAGTCTGTTCATTTGTGTCCTGTATGGTAGTACCAAATTATGAGTTACTGGTATACAGATTCACTAAAACAAAACAAAAAGGCCAGATACTCAGACAAACATTGCCCCAAACACACTGATCCATTTTTGATTCAACATGAGATGGTTCTGTGAGGTGGCAGAGCCCCCTGCTAACCCAGACAAGCCCCCAGATGATATGTTCAAATTATGAGGTCCCTACAGGCCATGGGAGACCATCAAGAATCCAACTTGTATGTGAAAGCATCTTCACTTAAGCTTGAGCATAGACCCTCCATCCTCTGTAGCACATTGAAGGCATAGAACGTACTGAGTTGGCATAAGCTATTTATCATGGTAACAGTATGAGCATCTTTCTAACTTGGCTATTATATGATGATTTTACCTTTCCTTTACTCACTTTTATAGGGTAGTAATGATTTTAGTTTGGTATGAAAAATGGTTGTTAACTTATTAAATCTACTTTAGACATTTGATAATTTTTTTTCTTAAAAACTGTTTGAGCTGGAGAGATGGCTCAGCAGTTAAGATTACTGACTGTTCTTCCAGAGGTCCTGGGATCAATTCCCAGAAATCACATGGTGGCTCATAAACATCTATAATGTGATCTGATACACTCTTCTAGTGTGTGTTTAAAGACAGCTGTAGTGTACCCATAAAAATAAAAGTAAATAAATCTCTAAGAACTGATTGACTGTTGGTAGGAGTAAAGTAACTATTTGGCAAAAAGAAATATTGAGATTGTTACAAGAGTGACATGGCACCTGGAAATAATGTTTTACTAGTAATTGAATTCGTTTATTGGACAGGTTTACCTTAAAATGGAGTCTGAAAGCAAAATGAAATTTGGAATGATAAGTAAGCCCTTCACAAGCAAGCCTTAAGTTTGGCAAAGATATACCAATGTGGGAGCTCAACGGTAGATTCATAAACATTTAATTTAACAAAATGCAAAGATATGTCTAAGTTATGCAAAAGTTTGGAACTAAATAAATGGCTTAGATAATATATATATGCTTGCTAATATTCCAGGTGAGCCAAGGTTTGTTCTGAGCACCCAACTTATGTAGGTCTAAACCGTCTGTATCTCCAGCTCAAGTGGTTCCAATGGTCTTTCTGGTTTTGTGAAAGACTGCACTCATGTCCACACAGAAACATGTATGTGTATTTAGAAAAGAATACTCACATTTGGGAGTGACATACTTAATCCAGACATCCCTGATATTTTAAAATGTTGTATCACTGCCCTGGTGGTATGAAGTGATCCACTACTTGTAGTAATTGAATAAGGAGGAGACCCAGCAGCACATCAATTTTATTGTAGCCACTAATAAAGCCAGAAGAGGAACTATGCTTCCTAGTCATTCACTGTATTACTCAATGTTTAATTATTATTCTTTAGAGCTCATTAGATAGAATTTCTCAACTTGAGGTATTAGGATGAATTGCATTCTCTTTAAGGTATCATTTTGAAGAACTATGCATTCTGTAGTATTTGGTATTAATGGAAATGCTATAGAAAGCACTGTTTATCCAATTTCATCATAACTCTTTTCAAAATAGGAGGTAGAAGTAACCTAAATATCCTTCAGCAGATTATAAAAATGTAGTCGATATTCAAAGTGGAGTCCAACCTCATCTGTAAAGACAAATGAAATAATAAGATTCAAGTAGTGGATAATATTAGAGCATAATATCCAGAGTAAAGTTACTCAGTTCCAGAAAGACAAATACAGTGTGTTTTCTCTTATATGTAGTTCCTAGCCTCGAACTTTAGGTATGCATACACAACCTGAGTCAACAAAAAAAAAAAAGAAAAGAAAAGAAAAGAAAAGCTGGAAATTAATGAAAAACCCTGGGGAAACTGGCAATGAGGATCTAGACAGAAGAAACTGTGGAGGTAGAATGTAAAAAGGAAAAAGCAACAAGGAGAGGGAGAGACCAATACAGATAGTGAAAAAAGGAGGAAGGACAAAAATAACCCACAAATGGTATTGAAAAGCCTTAAGGAAGCTTCATTTTACCTTTCTTCAACAATAAATAGGTTGTTTCTTAGCAAAATTAAAAGAGATTCTACAATAGTATAGTCTCCTGTCATTGCCCTTACTTGCTTCCCAGGACTTGAAGATGTGACCCCATTGCTGAAGACACCCTGTTTTACACAACAAGACTTGAAGGAATAGAGTGAGAACTTTACTGAAAACCTTCCTTGTGACTATCTGTCGTAGTATCCAAATGTGTTATGTAACCTGCCAAGATAAGAAGCAATTAAAAGTAAATATTAATTAAAATAGTAAATACCTGTAAAACTCAAGAACCTCAACAATGATCAACATGGGAATGTATCTGAAATAATTTAGTAGCAGAACTTATATCTTCTGACTAGCAAACAGTAACCTAATTGGATTTAAGAACTGGTCAACAGGAAAGTATTTGTACTTAGTACTATAAACCTAGCCAAGCTATTGGTTATGAGATCATGGAACCTAGAAGAGAACCCACTACTGTCATTTTTTTTAAATTGTCATAATGTCTACATATATATACTAAAATCTTATCCAAATACCCACAGAAGATTTTTGATTTTATTCTCAATAAATGAAGCTTCTGTTGGCAAATTATCGAAACTTTGTAAGTTAGGATTCTACTGTTGCAATAAAACATGACCAAAGTAACTTATACAAGGCAGGATTTATTTGAGGTTGTGCTTCCACAAGGATGAGTTTTTGTCAACATTATGACAGGGAATTGAGGCAAGCACTGAAACATGGTAACTAGCAGTAAGCTATAAGACTACATCTTCATCCAGAAACAGGAAATAAAGAGAAAAACCTGAAATGGTGATTCTTTAAATTCTTAAAACACTCTGCTAGTAATGTTCTTCATCCATTCAGAGTTCACATCCTAAACCTTCTACAAACAGTTCCACTAATTGTGGACTAAATCTTCAAATACCAGAGCTAATAAAGGGCTGCAATGGCTATTCCTGGTTGTCAGCTTAATTATAGAGAATGAACTACCATCCAGAATTGGTGGGCTCACCTATTATCCAGATCTTGAAGCAGAGGACTCAAATTTTTGACCAGGATATGTCAGAGAGATCTTAAGGCACAGTGTCCTTGAAATGCATAGGCTCAGGAAAGGTAGTGCATACATTTAATGCCAGGATACTAAGGCATCTCTTGAAAAGATCTAGATGATGAATGGCCACTGAAAGAACACAAATGTCTTCTCCAGGAATGAACCATCTTCTAGCTGATCAATTTCCAAATGACCGTTCCTTAATGCATATAAGCACTGATGATTGCTGTTGGAGGACTGGAGAGAATTTATGTGGTTACATCCCTACACAGTTGAGTCTACCTATATAAGACAGGAGAGCAGAAGTCAGTGATTGAGCCAATAAATGCCATTCTTTTTTTGGTTGTTTTTTTTTTTTGTTTTTTTGTTTTTTGTTTTTTGTTTTGCTACACGTTCCTGCTTTGTTTTCCTGCCCTGATTTCCCTCAGTGATAGACAATTGTATAGAATTGTAATACGCAGTCTGTGCATAGAAAGTTGATTTGAGTAGAATGTTTTTTCACAACAATGGAAAAAGAAACTAAAGCTGCATAGAAACATGCTTGAGCTGACTTTGAAGGATGGCAAATTTATTAGAATTTCTGGAGTAGGAGTTATAAGGTGGTTGTAAGCAATCTGATCTGGGAAATGGGATCTCAACACAGGTCTTCTACAAGTGTAACAGACACTCTTAATTGTTGAATTATCTTTCTAGCTGCTTATCATGAATTGTTATTCATAAAGCGAGTAAGATTTACTACAATACCACTTGAAAGTTTCTCTAAGCTTTTGAATAAAGTTGAGATATTGTTTCTTATATCTGCCTGTTCATTTCTCTTTTTAGACCAATTGTCTGTGTAGACCATCTTGAAGAATATTTCCTACATTCTAATATAATATTTGACAGAATTTGACATGGTTGAAATAATGCATACATAAAGGTTCAATATGGTTCTCCTGATTACTTAAAAGAGATACTTCTTAAGCATAGCTTGTCATATATTTTCATTTCAGGTAATTCAAACAGTCATTTTCTCAAAGACTCTTTAGGTGTTATGGTTTTAATGTCTTTATATCTTTCCCATATGGGGACATTATACATTCCATCTTTGACAATTCCAATGCTGATACAAGAAAAATGGTTAATCCATACAGTTCATTGAGTCAACTGATGTTATTGTTGGTGACTTAACTTATTGTAATTTTTATACAATTGTTTTGATCTACATAATTTTGGTAGTAACACTGGATACTGTCACCAGAATTGGACCTTACGTGCTTATTCCAGGTTCTGTCCTTGACCTTTATTTTGTGATAACTTACTGGTTATTGGCTAAGTTGCTCACTGGAAGTTTGGTTTTCTGCTTTGAAAGACTGTCACATATTTCCTGATTACTTTAACTATAGCATTGTGCTAGGCATGTCAGGGAACAGATGTGTTTCACATGTTCATGGGGGAGGGAAGCAGAGACGTTCTTCTCTAAAGATCTTATTGTTATGGGTCTCTTAGATTAAGATCATCTTCTATGATATTCTGCAAAACAGCTTTCTTGGACGATCTTAGTTGTCTACATACATTTATTCTGTATGGACTTCTATGCATAGACTTCATTGAGGATAAAAGGTATTTTGGAGAGTGGGAAGGGGTTTTTAGGGAGAATGCAATAGTTAACTGGAGTTCAAAGTGATTGTCTCACTTGTCTGGAAAGGCATTCTGGGAATCCCAGGTAAGAGTTGGGTCTGATTTACTGTGAAAACTGAAGTCATACTTGTAGATATGCGAAGAACTACTTGAATTTGCCTCGTAGAAAGTAGGGGGTCTCAATTCCAAGACAATGTAAGAGAAAGGGATTTTCTGCTGCTGAAAGAAGTTTTCCATTTTACAAGGAGCTTAGAATAACTATCCTGTCATGGCAGACTGTGACATTAATTAGTAAGATTTCCTCAGATATTATGTCTTCAGTTTAAGTTGCTTTTTTTTTCTGATAACTTTCTGTGTATGACATGCTACTGGTATTTCAATTTATTATGCCTTTAAAAGGCCAATAAGAAACATACCCAGCAATAATTCTTAAAAGTGTGTTTTATGAAGATTTTTGTTTTCTTGGAAAAGTATTCAAAGTATGCAGGTAGTCAACCAATGAAAGTAAATTTTTTTTCACTTTTTAAGTACATTTTTTTTCTGAATATAGGCTTTTAACCCTGAGTCGTATTTATACTACTTGGACAGCACATGTAGCAGTAATAAGATTGTGGCATAGAGACCTTGAGGCACAGTGTCTATGAAATGCATAGGCTCAGTCAATGTAGTGCATGCATTTAATGCCAGGATACTAAGGCATCTCTTGAAAAGATCTAGATGATGAATGGCCACTGAAAGAACACAAATGTCTTCTCCATGAATGAACCATGTACTAGCTGATGCATTTCCAAATGACCATTAATATTAACTTAAGAACACATATTTATATGAAATTTATAACTATCAATACTTTCAAATCAAAAAAGAAGAGAGAGAAACAGGACTTTAGCACTAGTTTGTCTCTAACAATATATATCTATGACTCAAGTGAGGGCATTACTGAAACAAATCACCAAGAACAGTTTAAAAAATTATAAATAATTTAAATTCAGAGTTTTGTGCTCTACCAACTGAACTACATTCTCTGTCCAGTCATTTTCTGAGGGAAATTTCTATCCTGAAACTTCTGTTGAGGACATTACATTAATATAGCAATGGCTTAATCACCACTCTTACCTAAGAAAACTAATAAACAAAATTAACATAAAGACAATATTAGCTTTCCTGCTTCTAGTACTGTTCATATACTTTGCATATCAACTTTTTAAAAGCACAGTGAAGTCTAGATTCATTATTATTATTATTATTATTATTATTATTATTATTATTGTTATTATTATTATTATATTATTTTTACATTACAGTCATTTTCTTCCTCACTGTCTGCTTTCTGACCATTCCTCATTGCATACCTCTTTCCCCTTCATCAAAAACGAAGTTCCCATACCCACCAAACACACCACACTCACGCTATGGAGCCTAAAGTCTCTTGAAGGTTAGGTGCTTCTCTCATTGAGGCCAGACCAGGCAGTCCGCTGTTGTACATTTGTTAGGGGTCTCATATCAGCTGGAGTATGATGCCTGGTTAGTGCTCAGTATCTTTGAGATCACAGAGGACCATGGTAGTTGAAACTGATGGTCTTCCTATGGGATCCCAGGCCTCCTCAACTTCTTCTAGCCTTTTGTTAATTCAAAAACAGGGATCCCTGGCTTCTGTCCATTGGTTGGGTATAAGTAGCTACATCTGATTCTTTCAGCTGCTTGTCTAAACAACAATTATTTTAATATTTATTTTATTTAGGACTTTATTTTTCTTCAATATTTTATCTATTTACATTTCAAATGTTATAATCCACCTCAGTTTTCCCTCTATAAGAACCCTATTCTCTCCTCCAACACCCTGCCTCTCTGAGGATACTACCTCACCTGCCCACACATTCCTGCCTCACCAGCCTAACATTCCCTTATCCTGGGTCATCAAGCCTCCACAGGACCAAGTGCCTCCCCTCCCATTGATGCCAGATAATCCTCTACTACATATATGACTGGAGCCATGGAAAACCCTTGTGTACTCTTGGTTTGCTGGCTTAGTCTATAGAATCTTTGAGGTGGGGTCTAGTTGATTGGCTTTTTTTTTTTCCTCAGGAGATTTTTAATAACTGCTTCTATTTCTGTAGGCATTATGGGATTGTTTAGATGGTTAATCTGATCATGATTTAACTTTGGTACATAGTATTTAACTAGAAAATTATTCATTTCATCCAGATTTTCTAATTTTGTTGAATATAGGCTTTTGTAGTAAGATCTGATGATTTTTGGAATTTCCTTAGATTCTGTTGTTATGTCTTTCTACTCATTTCTGATTTTGTAAATTTATCTACACTCTATGTGCCTCCTTGTTAGTCTGCTTAAGTGTTTATCTCTCTTGCTAATTTTCTCAAAGAACCAGCTCCTTGTTTTTCTGATTCTTTTTATAGTCCCTTTTGATCTCCTTTGTTGATTTCAGCCCTGAGTTTCATCATTTCCTCCCAGCTACTCCTCTTGGGCCTCTTTCCTTCTTATTGTTCTATACCTTTCAGGTAGTCTGTCAACCTGATTCTATATGCTCTGTCCTGATTCTTTTTTTTTTATTATTATTATTAACTTGAGTATTTCTTATATAAATTTCGAGTGTTATTCCCTTTCCCGGATTCCAGGCAAACATCCCCCTCCCCCCCCTTCCTTATGGGTGTTCCCCTCCCTACCCTCCCCCATTGCCGCCCTCCCCCCACAGTCTAGTTCACTGGGGGTTCAGTCTTAGCAGGACCCAGGGCTTCCCCTTCCACTGGTGCTCTTACTAGGATATTCATTTGCTACCTATGAGGTCAGAGTCCAGGGTCAGTCCATGTATAGTCTTTAGGTAGTGGCTTAGTCCCTGGAAGCTCTGGTTGCTTGGCATTGTTGTACATATGGGGTCTCAGCCCCTTCAAGCTCTTCAGTTCTTTCTCTGATTCCTTCAATGGGGTCCTATTCTCAGTTCAGTGGTTTGCTGCTGGCATTTGCCTCTGTATTTGCTGTATTCTGGCTGTGTCTCTCAGGAGCAATCTACATCCAGCTCCTGTTGGTCTGCACTTCTTTCTTCATCCACCTTGTCTAATTGGATGGCTGTATATGTATGGGCCACATGTGGGGCAGGCTCTGAATGGGTGTTCCTTCAGTCTCTGTTTTAAACTTTGCCTCTCTCTTCCCTGCCAAGTGTATTCTTTTTTCCCTTTTAAAGAAGGAGTGAAGCATTCACATTTTGATCATCCGTCTTGAGTTTCATTTGTTCTAGGCATCTAGGGTAATTCAAGCATTTGGGCTAATAGCCACTTATCAATGAGTGCATACCATGTATGACTTTCTGTGATTGGGTTAGCTCACTCAGGATGACATTTTCCAGTTCCAACCATTTGCCTACGAATTTCATAAAGTCATTGTTTTTGATAGCTGAATAATATTCCATTGTGTAGATGTACCACATTTTCTGTATTCAGTCTTCTGTTGAAGGGCATCTGGGTTCTTTCCAGCTTCTGGCTAGTATAAATAAGGCTGCGATGAACATAGTGGAGCATGTGTCTTTTTTATATGTTGGGGCATCTTTTGGGTATATGCCCAAGAGAGGTATAGCTGGATCCTCACGCAGTTCAATGTCCAATTTTCTGAGGAACCTCCAGACTGATTTCCAGAATGGTTCTACCATTCTGCAATCCCACCAACAATGGAAGAGTGTTCCTCTTTCTCCGCATCCTCGCCAGCATCTGCTGTCACCTGAGTTTTTGATCTTAGCCATTCTCACTGATGTGAGGTGAAATCTCAGGGTTGTTTTGATTTGCATTTCCCTTATGATTAAAGATGTTGAACATTTCTTAGGTGTTTCTCAGCCATTCTGTATTCCTCAGCTGTGAATTCTTTGTTTAGCTCTGAACCCCATTTTTTAATAGGGTTATTTGTTTCCCTGCGGTCTAACTTCTTGAGTTCTTTGTATATTTTGGATATAAGGCCTCTATCTGTTGTAGGATTGGTAAAGACCTTTTCCCAATCTGTTGTTTGCCGTTTTGTCCTAACCACAGTGTCCTTTGCCTTACAGAAGCTTTGCAGTTTTATGAGATCCCATTTGTTGATTCTTGATCTTAGAGCATAAGCCATTGGTGTTTTATTCAGGAAATTTTTCCAGTGCCCATGTGTTCCAGATGCTTCCCTAGTTTTTCTTCTATTAGTTTGAGTGTGTCTGGTTTGATGTGGAGGTCCTTGATCCACTTGGACTTAAGCTTTGTACGGGGTGAGAAGCATGGACTGATGTGCATTCTTCTACATGTTGACCTCCAGTTTAACCAGCACCATTTACTGAAAATGCTATCTTTTTTCCACTGGATGGTTTTGGCTCCTTTGTCAAAAATCAAGTGACCATTGGTGTGTGGGTTCATTTCTGGGTCTTCAATTCTATTCCATTGGTCTATCTGTCTGTCTCTGTACCAATACCATGCAGTTTTTATCACTATTGCTCTGTAATACTGCTTGAGTTCAGGGATAGTGATTCCCCCTGAAGTCCTTTTATTGTTGAGGATAGATTTAGCTATCCTGGGTTTTTTGTTATTCCAGATGAATTTGCAAATTGTTCTGTCTAACTCTTTGAAGAATCGGATTGGTATTTTGATGGGGATTGCATTGAATCTGTAGATCGCTTTTGGCAAAATGGCCATGTTTACTATATTAATCCTGCCAATCCATGAGCATGGGAGATCTTTCCATCTTCTGAGGTCTTCTTCAATTTCTTTCTTCAGTGTCTTGAAGTTCTTGTTGTACAGATCTTTTACTTGCTTGGTTAAAGTCACACCGAGGTACTTTATATTATTTGGGTCTATTATGAAGGGTGTTGTTTCCCTCATTTCTTTCTTGGCTTGCTTCTCTTTTGTGTAGAGGAAGGATACTGATTTATTTGAGTTTATATTATACACAGCCACTTTGCTGAAGTTGTTTATCAGCTTTAGTAGTTCTCTGGTGGAACTTTTGGGATCACTTAAATATACTATCATATATTTTGACTTCTTCTTTTCCGATCTGTATCTCCTTGACCTCCTTTGTTGTCTGATTGCTCTGGCTAGAACTTCAAGAACTATATTGAATAAGTATGGAGAGAGTGGGCAGCCTTCTCTAGTCCCTGATTTTAGTGGGATTGCTTCAAGTTTCTCTCCATTTAGTTTAATGTTAGCGACTGGTTTGCTGTATATGGCTTTTACTTTGTTTAGGTATGGGCCTTGAATTCCTATTCTTTCCAGGACTTTTATCATGAAGGGGTGTTGACTTTTGTCAAATGCTTTATCAGCATCTAATGAAATGATCATGTGCTTTTGTTCTTTCAGTTTGTATATATAATGGATCAGGTTGATGGTTTTCCGTATATTAAACCATCCCTGCATGCCAGGGATGAAGCCTACTTGATCATGGTGGATGATTGTTTTGATGTTCTCTTGGATTCAGTTTGCCAGAATTTTATTGAGTATTTTTGCGTGGATATTCATAAGGGAAATTGGTCTGAAGTTCTCTTTCTTTGTTGGGTCATTGTGGGGTTTAGGTATAAGAGTAATTGTGGCTTCATAGAAGGAATTTGGTAGTGATCCATTTGTTTCAATTATGTGGAATAGTTTGGATAATATTGGTATGAGGTCTTCTATGAAGGTTTGATAGAATTCTGCACTAAACCCGTCTGGACCTGGGCTCTTTTTGGTTGGGAGACCTTTAATGACTGCTTTTATTTCCTTAGGAGTTATGGTGTTGTTTAACTGGTTTATCTCTTCCTGATTTAACTTCGGTACCTGGTATCTGTCTAGGAAATTGTCCATTTCCTGAAGATTTTCAAGTTTTGTTGAATATAGGCTTTCATAGTAAGATCTGATGATTTTTTGAATTTCCTCTGAATCTGTAGTTATGTCTCCCTTTTCATTTCTGATTTTGTTAATTTGTACACACTCTATGTGTCCTCTCATTAGTCTGGCTAAGGGTTTATCTATCTTGTTGATTTTCTCAAAGAACCAACTTTTGGTTCTGTTGATTCTTTCTATGGTCCTTTTTGTTTCTACTTGGTTGATTTCCGCTCTGAGTTTGATTATTTCCTGCCTTCTACTCCTCCTGGGTGTATTTGCTTCTTTTTGTTCTAGAGCTTTTAGGTGTGCTGTCAAGCTGCTGGCATATGCTCTTTCCTGTTTCTTTCTGCAGGCACTCAGTGCTATGAGTTTTCCTCTTAGCACAGCTTTCATTGTGTCCCATAAGTTTGGGTAGGTTGTACCTTCATTTTCAATAAATTCTAAAAAGTTTTTAATTTCTTTCTTTATTTCTTCCTTGACCAGGTTATCATTGAGTAGAGCATTGTTCAATTTCCACGTACATGTGGGCATTCTTCCCTTATTTTATTGAAGACCAATTTTAGGCCTTGGTAGTCCGATAGCACGCATGGGATTATTTCTATCTTTCTGTACCTGTTGAGGCCAGTTTTTTGACCAATTATATGGTCAATTGTGGAGAAAGTACCATGAGGAGCTGAGGATAGAATGTTCTATAAATATCCGTTAAGTCCATTTGGCTCATGACTTCTCTTAGTCTGTCTACCTCTCTGTTTAATTTCTGTTTCCATGATCTGTCCATTGATGAGAGTGGGGTGTTGAAATCTCCCACTATTATTGTGTGAGGTGTAATGTGTGTTTTGAGCTTTAGTAAGGTTTCTTTTACGTATGTAGGTGCCCTTGTATTTGGGGCATAGATATTTAGGATTGAGAGTTCATCTTGGTGGATTTTTCCTTTGATGTATATGAAGTGTCCTTCCTTATCTTTTTGATGAATTTTAGTTGAAAATTGATTTTATTTGATATTAGAATGGCTACTCCAGCTTGCTTCTTCTGACCATTTGCTTGGAAAGTTGTTTTTCAGCCTTTCATTCTGAGGTAGTGTCTGTCTCTGTCTCTCATGTATGTTTCCTGTAGGGAGCAGAATGCAGGGTCCTCGTTGAGTATCCAGTTTGTTGATCTATGTCTTTTTATTGGGGAGTTGAGGCCATTGATGTTGAGAGATATTAAGGAATATTGATTATTGCTTCCCGTTATATTCATATTTGGATGTGAGGTTATGTTTGTGTGCTTTCATTCTCTTTGTTTTGTTGCCAAGACGATTAGTTTCTTACTTCTTCTAGGGTATAGCTTGCCTCCTTATGTTGGGTTTTACCATTTATTATCCTTTGTAGTGCTGGATTTGTATAAAGATATTGTGTAAATTTGGTTTTGTCATGGAATATCTTGGTTTCTCCATCTATGTTAATTGAGAGTTTTGCAGGTACAGTAACCTGGGCTGGCATTTGTGTTCTCTTAGGGTCTGGATGACATCAGTATAGGATCTTCTGGCCTTCACAGTTTCTGGCGAGAAGTCTGGTGTGATTCTGATAGGTCTGCCTTTATATGTTACTTGACCTTTTTCCCTTACTGCTTTTAATATTCTTTCTTTATTTTGTGTGTTTGGTGTTTTGACTATTATGTGATGGGAGGTGTTTCTTTTCTGGTCCAATCTATTTGGAGTTCTGTAGGCTTCTTGTATGCCTATGGGTATCTCTTTTTTTAGGTTAGGGAAGTTTTCTTCTATGATTTTGTTGAAGATATTTACTGGTCCTTTGAGCTGGGAGTCTTCACTCTCTTCTATACCTATTATGCTTAGTTTTGATCTTCTCATTGAGTCCTGGATTTCCTGTATGTTTTGGACCAGTAGCTTTTTCCGCTTTACATTATCTTTGACAGTTGAGTCAGTGATTACTATGGAATCTTCTGCTCCTGAGATTCTCTCTTCCATCTCTTGTATTCTGTTGGTGAAGCTTGTATCTACAGCTCCTTGTCTCTTCTTTTGGTTTTCTATATCCAGGGTTATTTCCATGTGTTCTTTCTTGATTGCTTCTATTTCCATTTTTAATTCCTTCAACTGTTTGATTGTGTTTTCCTGGAAACTTTCAGGGATTTTTGCAATTCCTCTCTGTAGGCTTCTACTTGTTCTCTAAGGGAGTTCTTCACGTCTTTCTTGAAGTCCTCCAGCATCGTGATCAAATGTGATTTTTGAAAGTAGATCTTGCTTTTCTGGTGTGTTTGGATATTCTGTGTTTGTTTTGGTGGGAGAATTGGGCTCCGATGATGCCATGTAGTCTTGGTTTCTGTCGCTTGTGTTCCTGGGCTTGCCTCTCGCCATCGGATTATCTCTAGTGCTACTTTGTTCTGCTATTTCTGACAGTGGCTAGACTGTCCTATAAGGCTGTGTATCAGGAGTGCTGTAGACCTGTTTTCCTGTTTTCTTTCAGTCAGTTATGGGGACAGAGTGTTCTGCTTTCGGGCGTGTAGTTTTTCCTCTCTACAGGTCTTTAGCTGTTCCTGTGGGCCTGTGTCTTGAGTTCACCAGGCAGGTCACTTGCAGCAGAAAAGTTGGTCTTACCTGTGGTCCCGAGGCTCAAGTTCGCTTGCTGGGTGCTGCCCAGGGGCTCTCTGCAGCGGCATCAACCAGGAAGATCTGCGCCGCCCTTTCCAGGAGCTTCAGTGCACCAGGGTTCCAGTTGGAGTTTGGTGTTTTCCTCTGGCGTCCGAGATGTGTGTGCAGAGTGCAGTCTCTTCTGGTTTCCCAGGCTTGTCTGCCTCTCTGAAGAGACTCCTGATTCTTTTTTAGGCAGTCAGAGCCTTGAATTTTCCTCTTAGCACTGCTCTTATTGTGTTGTATAAGTTTGGGTATGTTGTGCCTTCATTGCCATTAAATTATTAAAAAGTATTTAATCTCTTTCTTTATTCCTTCCTTGAACAAGTTATCATTGAATAGAGCATTTTTCAACTTCCATGTGTATGTTGGTTTTCTCTCATTTTTGTTGTTACTCAAAACCAACCTTAGTCCTTAGTGGTCTGATAGGATGCATGGGATAATTTCAGTCTTCTTTTATGTGTTGAGGCTTGGAGAAGGTACCATGAAGTGCTGAGAAGAAGGTATATTACTTTGCTTTTGTTCTATAAATATATGTAAAAAACATTTGCTGCATAACTTGTTAGTTTCTCTATGTCTGTGATTAGTTTCTGTTTCCATGATCTGTCCATTGTTGATTGTTTGCTGTTTAAATCTCCCACTAATATTGTGTGAAGTGCAATTTATGCCTTGAGATTTACAAAGGTTTATTTCATGAATATCGGTGCCCTAGCATTTGGAGCATAGATACTCAGCATTGAGAGTTCATCTTGGTGTATTTCTCCTTTGATGAATACGAAGTGTCCTTCCTATCTTTTTTAGAAACTTTTGTTGAAAGTTGATTTTATTCAACCCGAGAATAGATACTGAGGCTTGTTTTTTGGAACATTTGTTTAGAAAATTATTCTCAGCCTTTTACTCCGAGATAGTATATATCTTTGACATTGAGGTGAGTTCCCTACATGCAGCAAACTGTTGGATCCTTTTTATGTTTCCAGTCTTTATTCTATCTTTTTATTGAGGAAGTGAGTCCAATGATGTTAAGAGATATTAAGGAATAGTGATTTTTATTTCCATTTTGTTGTTGTTGTTTTTGTTAGAAGTGGATTTATGTTTGTGATGCTGTCTTCTTTTGGTTTCCTTGCTAGGAGTTTACTTTATTGCTTTTTCTAGGGTGCAGTTTCCCTCTTGTGTTAGAGTTTTCTGTCTATTATTCTTTGTAGCAGTGGATTTGTATAAAGATATTGTGAAAATTTGGATTTTCCATGAAATAACTTGGTTCTCCTATGTAAATGTGAGTTTTCCTAGATATAGTAACCTGTGCTGGCATTTGCATTTTCTTAGTGTGTGTATGACATCTGCCCAGGATCTTCTGCCTTTCATTCTCTCTGGTGAGAAGTCTGCTTTAATTCTGATAGGTGTGCCTTTATTAGTTTCTTGAGCTTTTACCTTACTGCTTTTAATGTTTTTTAAATATTTTTTCTTTGTTTTTTGTGTTTCGTGTTTTGATTATTATGTGATGGGAGGAATTTCCTTTCTGGTACAATCTATTTGGAGTTTTGTATGCTTCTTGTATCTTAATGGGCATCTCTTTCTATAGGTTAGGGAATTTGCTTTCTATAGTTTTGTTGAAGACATTTACTGGCACCTTAAGTTGGGAGTCTTCCCTCTCTTCTATACCTATTATCCTTAGCTTTGATGTTCTCATTGTGTCCTGGATTTTCTAAATGTTTTCTGTTAGGAACTTTTTGCATTTTACAGTTTCTTTGATGGTTGTGTCAATGATTTCAATGGTGTATGATCCTGAGATTCTCTCTTCTATCTCTTGTATTCTTTTCTTGATGCTTGCGTCTATCACTCATGATCTCTTCCCTAGATTTTCTATCTCCAGGGTTGTCTCCCTCTGTGCTTTCTTTATTGTTTCTATTTCCATTTTTAAATCCTAGATGGTTTGTTCAATTTCTTCGCCTGTTTGCTTGTGTTTTCCTGTAATTCTTTAAGGGAATCTGGTGTCCTCTTTAAAGGTTTCTACTTTTTTACCTGTGTTATCCTGTATTTCTTCAAGTGAATTATTTATGTCTTTCTTAAAGTTCTCCATAATTATCATAAAATGTGATTTTTTATATCTAAATCTTGCTTTTCTGGTATTTTTGGATATCCAGTATTCCACTTTTTGGAAGAACTGAGCTCTGATGATGCCAAGCAGTCTTGGTTTCTGTTGCTTAGTTTCCTGTGCTTGCCTTTCACCATCATTTTGACTCTAGTGTTAGCTTTTCTTGCTGTCTCTGACAGGGGCTTAACCCTTCTGTAATTCTGCATGTCAGCACTTCTGTAGACCTGTTTTCTTTCAGCAGAATCTGGTTAGAGAGAGTTGTGGGTCTGGTTCATAACCAGGCAGCAGTAGAAGCTGGAAGAGTCCTGGCCCAGGCAGCTCCTAGATTTTTGTGTCTGGATGCCTCTAGCTATTTTGCTCATAGCAGAAGATTTGTTCTTCCCTCTGCTGTCAGGTGTGTTAGTGTTCCTGACAACAGAATTTTAGCTCTTAGCTCAAGCAGAAACAAGAAGGGTCATGCCTCTGACTAGTTCTGTCTTCGATTGTCCAGAGGATATTAGGTGAGTTCTTCTTGGGCCAGAAATGTGGGCAGAAGTGGAGGTCTCCCCTGAGCTCTTAAGAATGATGGCACATCTGAGAGTCTAACCCTCTCCCCCACAGGATTTGGGTTCAGAGAGCTGTGGGACAGGTTCAGTTCAGCTCCTGGTGCAGGCAGAAATTTCAAGAGTCCTGTCAGACACTAATTCTGGGTTTGTGTTTCCTGAGATATGCAGGTGGGTTGCTCAGAGCAGAATAGTTGGTCTTACCTTTGCTTTCAGTTGGGTCATTGCTTCATGGTGACTGGCTTTCAGCTCTGACATCTGGTTTCTTTCCAGCTTCTGGCTATTATAAATAAGCCTGCTATGAACATAGTTGAGCATGGGCTCTTGTTATATATGGGAGGATCTTTTGGATATATGCCCAGGATTGGAAGAGCTGAACTCAGGACTACTTTCAATTTTCTGAGAAACAGCAAGACTGATTTACAGAGTAGTTGTACCAACTTACAATCCTTCCAGCAATGGAGGAATGGTCAACTTTCTCCAAATACTTGCCTGTATATGCTTTCTCCCTAGTTTTTGACCTTAACAATTATAAATAGTATAGGGTAGAATCTCAGGGTTGTACTGATTTGCATTTTCCTGATGATTAAGAATGTCGAACATTTCTTTAAGTACTTCTCAGCCATTTGTAATCTCTCAGTTGAGAATTCTCCATTTATCTCTTACTCCATTTTCAATAGGGTTATTTTGTTCTCTGGAGTCTAACTTCTTGAGTTCTCTGTATATTTTGGTTATCAATACTATATCGGTAGTAGGGTTTGAAAAAATATTTTCCCAACCTTAGGATTGACATTTTGTCCTATTGACAGTGCCCTTCACCTTACAGAAGTTTTGTCAATTCTTGATCTTACAGCAAAAGCCATTGGTGTTCTGTTCCGGAAACTTTCCCCTGTACCAATGTGTTTAAGTTTCTTTCCCACTTTTTCTTCCATTAGACACATTGTGTATTTTTTATGTGGATGTGTTTAATCAACTTGGTTTGATCTTTGTATAAGGAGTTAGGAATGGTCCAGTTTGCATTACTCTACATACTGAATGCCAGCTAAAGCAGCACTTTTGCTGAACATATTATCTTTTTTTCCACTGGGTGTTTTTGTTTCCTTTTTCAAAAATCAAGTGACCATAAATGTGTGGCTCATTTCTGGGCCTTAAATTCTCTTTCATTGGCCTTGCTGTCTATTTTTTTCTGGCAGCATGTGGTTTTTATCTCTAATTTTCTGTAATATAGCTTGAGGTCAGGGATAGTGATTCCCTCAGAAGTTCTTTTATTGTTGACAATGGTCTGTGGTATCTTATTTTGTTTTTGTTTTTGTTTCATTTCTTTTTATTGTTATTGTTTTTGTTCCAAATAAATATGAGAGTTGTTCTTTCTATCTCTGAAGAATTGAATTTAAATGTTGCTGGGGATTACATTAAATCTATAGATTTACTAAGGTCAGAGAAACATTTTAACTATGTTAACCATGAAGATCCATGAGAGATCTTTTTATATTCTGAGATCTTTGAATTTTTCCTTCAGAGACTTGAAGTTCTTGTCAAATATCTTTCACTTGTTTTGTTAGCATCAAACCAACATATTTCATGTAATTTGTGACTATTTTAAATGGTGTGTTTTTCCTAATTTTTTCTCTTACCTTTTCTTTTGATTAGAGGAAAAATAATAATTTATTTGAGTTTATTTTGTATCCAGCCACTTTGCTGAAGTTGTTTTAAAACTGTAGAATTTCTCTGGTATACTTTTTGGGTCACTTAAATGTACTATTAAATCATCTGCAATTAATGATACCTTTATTTTTTCCTTTCCAGCTTTTATGTCTTTGACCTCCATTTGTTGCCTAATTGCTCTACTATAGAACTTCAAGTACCATATTGAATACATAAAAAGACAGGGAGCAACCTTGATTTGTCCTGATTTTAATGGGACTGCTTCAAGTTTCCCTCAATTCAGTTTGATGTTGTCTATTGGCTTTCTGTATATTACTTTTATCATATTAATTGTGGACCTTTAATTTCTATTTTCTCTAATATGTTTAGCATGAAGTGATACTTTGGTTTGTCAAAGGATTTTTCAGCACCTAATGAGATATCACATGTTATATTTCTTTGACTTTATTTACATAGTGGATTTCATTGATGGATTTCTGATATTGTTCCTTCCTTGCATCCCTGAGATGAAGCCTTCTTAATCATTGCAAATGAACTTTCTGATGTGTTCTTGGATTCGGTTTGCAAGAATTTCATTGAGTATTTTTACATCTACCTTCATGAGGAAAATTGGTCTGAAGTTCCCTTTCTTTGTTGTTTTTGTGTTGTGTAGATATTAGTGTAACTGTGGCTCCATAGTATGAAGTAGTATTCCTTCTGTTTCTATTTTATGTAATACTTTGGGAAGTATTGATGTTAGGTCTTGAACCAAGGTCTGATAGAATTCTGAACTAAAGCAATCTGGTAATGGGGATTTCTTCATTAGGAAACTTTTAATGACTACTTCTATTTCTTTAGGGGTTATGGAATGGTTTAGATGGTTTTTCTGCTTTTGATTAATTTGGTCCCTGGCATTTGTCTACAAAATCATTCATTTCACCTAGATTTTCCAGTTTTCTTAAGTACAGGCTTTTGTAGTAGAATCTGAATAATTACTTTTGAATTTCCTCAGTTTCTGTTGTTATTTCTCCATTTTCACTTCTGAGTTTGTTAATTTTGATGCTGTTTCTGTACCCTCTGGCTAGTCTGTCTATGGACTTATTTCTCTTGTTGATTTTCTCAAAGAAACCAGCTCCTAATTTTGATGATTCTTTGAATAGTTCTCTTTGTTTCTACTTTTTTGATTTCAGTCCTGAGTTTATTTTCTACCATCTACTCCTCTTTGGTGTATTTACTTCTTTTTTTTTTTCTAGAGCTTTGGATGTGCTGTTCAGTGGCTATTTTATGCTCTCTCCAATTTTTTAGTGGAAGAACTCAGATCCATGAATTTTCCTCTTAGTACTGTCTTCATAGTATATCGTAAATTTGGGCATGTTGTGCCTTCAATTTCATTAAATTCTAAAAAGTCTTTACTTTCTTTCTTTACTTCTTCACTGACCAAATTATTATTGAGTAGAGCTATCTTCAATTTCCATGTTTATGTTCTGTTACTTTTGTTTGAGTTGTTGTTAGAAACTAGCCTTTATCTGTGGTGATGTGATAGGATGCATGAGATTACTTCTATATTCTTACATGTGTTGAGGCTTGTTTCTGTCCGAGTATATGTTCAATTGTTAAGAAGGCACCATGAGGTGCTGAAAAAATTTTCTATTCTTTTGTTTTCGGATGAACTTTCTTGTACATATCTTTTTGTTCATTTGATTCATAACTTATGTTGGTTTTACTGTCTCTATTAATTTCAGATTCCATGATCTGTCTATTGCTGAATGGGGTGTTAAAGTCTCCTACTATTATTTTGTGAAGTTCGATGAGTGCATTGAGACTCAGTAATATTTCTTTTACATATGTGCTTGCCCTTGCTTTTGGGACATAGGCGTTCAGAATTGAGAGTTTCTATGGTAGATTTTTCTTTTCATGTATATGTAGTGTCCTTCCCCATCTTTTTCGTAAACTTTTGGTTGAAACTTTATTTTATTGGATACTAGAATTATTACTCCAGCTTGTTTTTGTAATCATTACTCTGAATTTTTTTTCCAGCCTTTTACTTTGAGGATCTTTGTCACTGAGATGTCTTCCCTGTTTGTAGCAAAATACTTATTTCTGTTTTCCTATTCATTATGCTAGTCTATATCTTTTTATTAGGAAATTAAGTCCATTGATATTAAGAGATATTAAGAGCCAATGATTGGTTCTTCTATACATTTTTCTTGTTAGAGGTGGAATCATGCTTCTGTGCTTCTTTACTTTTGGGTTTGCTGTGAAAAGATTAATTTCCTGCTTTTTCTTGGCTGTAGCTTCCCTACTTTTGTTGGAGTTTTTCATCTATTATCCTCTGTGGGACTGGATTTGTAGAAAGATATTGTTTAAATTTGGTTTTGTGATGGAATATCTGGGTCTCATTCTCTATACTAATTCACAGTTTTGTTGGATATAACAGCCTTGGTAGCAATCTTTGTTTTCTTGTGGTCTATATGACATCTGCACAATAGTTTCTGGCTTTTATAATCTCCATTGAGAAGTATGGTGGAATTCTGTTGGCTCTCTCTTTATATGTACCTTGACATTTTCCCTTTACTGCTTTCAATATTCTTTCTTTGTTCTGTGCATTTTGTGTTTTAATTATTATATAATGGAGGAATTTCTTTTCTGGTCCCATCTGTTTGGTCATCTTGTATGTTCATGGGCGTCTCCTCTTTAATTTAGTGAACATTTCTTCTATAATGTTGTTGAAAATATTTACTGTTCTTTTAATTTGTGAATCTTCAATTTCTTCTGTACATATTATTCTTAGTTTCAATCTTCTCATTGTGTCTTGGATTTCTCCTATGTCTTGAGTTAGGAGCGTTTTGGTTTTTGCATTTTTTGACTGTTGCGTAAATGTTTTCTCTGGTATCTTGTACAACTGAGATTCTTTTCTCTCCTATATTCTGTTGGTGATGCTTGCATATATAACTCTTGTTCTTTTTCCTAAGTTTTCTGTCTACTTCATTGTCTCCCTTTGTGTTTTCCTTAATGTTCCCATTTCAATTTTTAGATCCTGGAAAGTTTAAATTACTTTACCTGTTTGATTTTGTTTTCCTGTATTTTTAAGAGATTTGTTTCCTCTTTAAGGGCTTCTACTTGTTCACTTGTGTTCTCTTGTATTTCTTTGAGTGAGTTACTTATGTCCTTCTTAAATTCCTATTGAGATGTGATTCTAGGTCAAATCTTGCTCTTCAGGTGTTTTAGTGTATTCAGGGTTTGGTGTGGTGGGAGAACTAGGTTTTTAATTTATCAAGTAGCATTTGTTTCTGTTGTTTATGTTCTTGTACTTACCTCTCACTATCTGATAATCTCTAATGCTAACTGTCCTTACTTTCTCTGACTAGAGCCTGACTCTACTGCTCTCCTGGTTGTGGCAGAACTTCTGAGAGTCCAGCTGTCTCTGTGATCCTGTGATTCTGGGATCCTGTGATCCTGAGATCATGGGAGTTGCACAGCTCTGGGAGATCAAGTTGCCTCTTAGATCCTGAAGTTCTGATGTGACCAAGCTCCTGAGGTTCTGTAGTATCAGAGCTCCTGAGAGTCAACTTTATTCTATGTGTTGCAGGAGTGCATGGGGAGCCACAGCCCTAGGTCTGAACTGAAGATAGGTGCAAACCAGAACGATCCCATACCACTGGCTAGGCGGTGGTTCATGTTTCCCTTGTCCTGTGGGGTTCCCAGTTATGCGAGGTGTTGTTAAAAATGTTGTGGTCTCAACTGTGATCTTGAATGTATCAGAACTCTCGTGATACTGGGCATAATTGGTGTGCTGGGACTCAAGGTTCCTCTATGATCCTGTTATCCTGTGGTCCTGGACATGTCATAAGATTCTTTGCATTTCAGAGTACCTGGGATTCTGGCTCCTTCTAGGTATTATAGGAGTGGGTGAGGAGCCAGCACCCCAAGTCTGCTCTGGTTGCAGGTTCAAACTGGAAGGAGTCTGTACCTCTGGCTGCATAGGAATTTATTGTCCGTGGATCCCAGGTATCTCAATTACTCTGGGCAGTGGACAGATATTGTAGACTCACATGTGATCCTAGGCATTTTAGAACATCTGGGGGTCAAGCTTTCTCTCAGGGTTATAGCAGTGGGTGCAGAGCCAGAGCCGCAGGTCTGCTCTGGGTATAGGTTCAAACCAGAAGAGATGAAGGCTAGTTTCAATAGTCAAATTTACATGATATAAAAATCTCCTTGGAAAATAGTTTCAATAATAGTTTAAAATGCACCAGAATCTCCAGTGAACATACTTGTGAGGAACTTCCATAATTTGATTAAATTATGTAGGAAGAACTTCCTAAAATTTAGGATATGCCATTTCGTAGGCTATGCCCTGAATTGTATATAAGTAGGGAAAGACAGTTGAGAGTAAGCATGCTGCATTCATCATCTTTCTCTGCAGTTTATTCTGCCCATGGTGAGAGTAGCTGCCTAAGCTTTCCTTGTAGTGTTGGATTATAACTTGGAATTCTAAGCTAAAATAAAACTTTCTCTTAGATAGAGTTTTTTTTTTTACCAGAATATTTTAGTATACTAACAAATATGAAACTTAAACGTAACATGCACACACACACACACACACACACACACACACACACACCATCACACATCAAAAATGGTATATCAAATGAGGGATTTCTTAGATCAGATTGGCCCTTGGGCTTCTCTGTGGTGAATTTTCGTTGTTTATCAATTGATGTAGTGAACCGAGCCCACTGTGGGTAGTATTATCCCTCACATGGTGGTCTTAGATATATACTAAGAATGATCCTGTGAAGTATCTTGCAAGAAGCATGCTCTGTAGTTTTCTCTGTATTTCATAAACAGAGAGTGAGTTCTCTTGTTACAGGTAATTCTGCATGAAATAGCAGACAGGTTTACTTTTCTGTTTATTCATGAGTTTTGAATTGTTACATAGACTTCCCTCAATGATGGAGAATGACCTGTATGCTAAAAGAAAAGCCTCTCATTCCCTATTATATCTTTTATAATAGTGTTTTATCCCAGCAACAAATGAAACCAGAATACCCGGAAGAATATTACCTATTGTTGGTATGATATGGTTTTAAATGCAGATACATTATGCAGTTTCATCTATAAAAACATGCTGAAATGAAATAATGCATATCTGATCCATGACTTAGTAGTGTATAGATTGTATTGCTGTCTTCTGTATGTTTGTCTGTTTCACCATTTTCTATAACATATTTGTCCTCAAATAAAATTCTGTTAAAAATTTCTGAGAAAGAGATTCATGGCATTACTACAGAAGGAAAATGCTATGTTGTCTATAGGAATAAGCTTCTCTAGCTCTGGAAATTAAAACAGTCAACACAGACATTATTGGACAAAGGGTCCTGGATATAGAGGCTGACTTCCTTAATGGTTCATTGGGAAATTATAGCCAACATATGATTATTAAATTGTACCAGAAAATATTTGCAGCAGAAAATGTTTTTTGAGAAACCTTTTGTTTTAATAGTTAAGAGAAGACTGCAAGGAAAAGGAACCCACTGGATCTTGGGCAGTAAATATAGGAATAGCCATAAAAAACACAATGGACAAAATAGATGAAGAAATTAATGTACCTTCTGAATTAGTGAGCAATGGTGAGAGATCCCACAAAGCAGAAATCTCTAATAATGGAAAGTTTAATTGAAAAAGATAACTGAGAAAAGTGGATTGATGTATGTGTTATTAAAAAGATAAAAGGAGGGGTTGGGGATTTAGCTCAGTGGTAGAGCGCTTGCCTAGGAAGCGCAAGGCCCTGGGTTTGGTCCCCAGCTCTGGGAAAAAGGAAAAAAAAGATAAAAGGATAGAAAGGCAGTAGAGTGCACATTCTGTGAGGGGGCTATTGTATTAGTGAACTGACCTACCTATAAAGATTGGAACATACTGATTTGGCCACTTGGCATGAACTGCCTGAGCAAATTGGGATACAAGTTCTAAGAGATAGAATTTGGACTTATGAAAGAGCCCTGGGAGAAGTTACAAGAAAAGGTAATATTGCATATTGAAAAGAATTTGAAAAGAATGCAGAAATAGATATTTGGATGAGCTTAATAAAGAGATTTTGCAAATTTAAGACAAGTTAAAAATATTAAGATGAATATTATTTTGACCTATTTAGCTCTTTTTATTCTCAGGTTAATGCTGTAACCCTAACTTTCTTCACAGTTGAACTGTGGTTTAAGTCTTTCTGAGAGTTAAATTTTAATATATAACTTGGTTTAGCAGACACTGAACTGTGACTTTGTTTCACATTATGTGCTTTATAGGGAAATAGTTATATAGGGCTTTTCAGGAAAAGTAATTGGCTTGAGGAAAATAATAAAAAGGGTTTTGATTATGTGTTACTGTATTATTATTATGTATGAAGGAAGTGTGTAATCAATAAAAGACGGAGGTGAACTCAGAAAAACCCGAGAGAGAGAGAGAGAGAGAGAGAGAGAGAGACAGAGACAGAGACAGAGACAGAGACAGAGACACAGAGAGACAGAGAGACAGAGAGACAGAGACAGAGAGAGAGAGACAGAGACAGAGAGATGAAAACTGTCTCTTAAAACAGAGTCAGAATAGCAATGAAAACCCTGCTAGCCTACAACATGTCCTGAGACTCACATTTTTGGCTGATCCAATCCTCCCATTATTAAGAATCTTGAAACTACTGAAGCTAGTTTTCTATACCTACTGAGCTCTTTCCCATGCTTGGACCAGTTTAAATTGCAATTCTGTCACTGACTGTGGTGGTTTGAATATGCTTGACCCAAGGAGTGGCACTATTTAGAACTGTGGTCTTTTGGAGTAGGTCTGGCTTTGGAGGATGTTTTCCACTTGGGCATGAGCTTTACATCCCTTTTCCTATCTCCCTCAAAGTCAGCATTCTCCTAGATGTCTTCGAACAAGAGGTGAAGCTCTCAGTTTCTCCATGCTTAGATGCTGCCATGCTTCCACTTATATGATAATGGGCTGACCGTCTGAATATGTAAGCCACCCCAATTAAATATTATCCTTCATAAGACTTGACTTGGTCATGGTGTATATTCACAGTAGTAAAACCCTAACTAAAACACTGGTATTCTACATTTTCTTAAGAAACATGATTTTGCCTCAGGTGCATCACCTTTAAAATAAAAATAGCATAATGTTTTTACATCACTGTCACCAATGTTGTGATGAATAAATTAGAAGGCACAAAAAGCACCTTCTTCTTGGTCTGTCCATATAATAACCATGCTGATGTCCATCAGTTTTCTTTTTCTACAATCATGCAAGCCTATGCTTTAATGGTTAATATTTGCAGAGGTCCAGTGCCAATATGAAGAGGTCATTGAGAATGTGGGGAATGGGATCAATGTTAATTCTATAATTCTCAAAGTCTGTAGTGGATGCAAGCTGTCAGTTCAAGTGCTCTCTCATTTCCCAAAAGTTTTTCAATCTTTTACTTTCTCACAATCAAAGCTTGAATGCAGTCCTTTATTTAATAAGGTATATTACCAAAACTTTATCATGGTTAATCATTTTTTGAAATATTTAAATTTTAAGAATGCCAGATCATTATTTCCAACCTATTCTCCCTTAAAACAGAAACTAACCAAAAACCAAAACAGAAACTAACCAAAAACCAAAACAGAAACTAACCAAAAACCAAAAGCGCTGTTTTCTTTTTTGTTATTTTCTTTTTGTTTTTGTTTTTTTTTTTACATAGCCATTTATTTAAGAGGGATATTCTTATGGTTCCAAGTTCAGCAGCATTTAGGAACCATTTCCATGTAATAACAGAAAGGTGACAGACTATTAAGATTAAACGAATTTCTTACAAAATTTTACTTTTAAAATTTATGTAAACAAAATAGTCATTGTTTTCATAAATCCCTCATGTAGCTAGGAGAACAAAGTTCTAGCTTTTTATACACCTCCATATAATCTTTTAATTCTGGAGTCTTCGTTACCTATCCTAGCAATTCCATGGCCTTGTATACACTCCTTCTAATACTATTTGTTTCTATATCACATATATCTTCCTACTATAAGAGACTCATCTATCATTTCTTGTTTTTTATCAATTCCTTCTTTTCCTATTCATGCATTTCTTTTTAATACCATTTTTATTGTTTATTTATGGTGTCCAAAAGTTCACCCTGGGTAAATAATGTAACAGACATTGGGATGGAGGGTACAAATAATTCCAAATTCAAGGTAAAGTCCGGCAATGAAATATTTCTACAAAAGACTGTGCAAAATTTTATGATATCTGTGATAAGGTCGACTATATCCTGTCCTTTGTTCCTAAAGGCTAGTCTGAAGGCATGGTCCCAATCCTTCATGACAACCTCTAGCTCTCATCACTGACATCCACATGTTTCATTTATTATGCAGTGATCATCCCTGAGTAATGGGGTAAGTATATTCCCATACAGAGAGATTAAAAGTAAAATAGAAGAGACAGAAGATAAGCTTCATCACAATAGCAGTCATCATCAAACACAGGGATTAATTGTGTGATAATGCTTCAGTGGCAGGAACTATGTCATATAGCCATGCCATACCCAGCAAATACTGATTGTGAAAATGACAGATCTAAAATCACCTTGGAGACAATCTAAGAAGATCTATCAGGGACAATAACACTGTTAATTGAGGTGAGAGGATCCACTTGAATTATGAACAGCCATATTTCTTCTGTTATTTTTGTTGTTTTTGTTTTTTTGTTTTTTGTTCTTTTTTTCTATTCATTTGGCCATTTTGGTTAGCTTATTGGGGACGAGCATTTGAACCTGGTTTCATAAGGCAGATACTGTTATCCAAAGTTTGGTAGAGCATTTGACAGGTGAACTGGAATGAATTTATAGAATGAGAAAGTAAGCCACACAAACAGGAAGGCTTTCATCAAGCCATGGTTTTTGACTAAGAATGCAACATGACTGTCACAATGTCTCCACATCACTTTGAAGAGTGTACCCTAAACCTTGAGACTGAATGAACCTTTCCTTTCTTAAACTTCATCGTGTCAAGAATATTGTTACATCAACAAAAAGGAACAAGGTCAGTAGGTTCACACATCTATGTCTTTCTATATATGCACTGTCTAGTGTTTTGTTGATTTTTAATAGCAATAAGGGGAATCTCACTAAAAGCTATTTGGTTTTGGTTGAGAAACGTAGACAGTGTTAGTTTTATTTTTATAATGTTATGCTACATAAATATGATGTATAGTTTCCTTGTGGGTTTTATATGTGATTATTTTTTCCTAAAAGTCCTGGGCAATTTCTTTGTAGTAAAGAGAAAGAAATGCTTCCCAAAATGTTCTGCTAAATTTAATGTGCTACAAGCCCCAGCTTCTTTTTAACATCCTAAGATCTATCCCACATGTAAAATTAACTTGAGAAGAAGTAAAGTGTCTTGAACTGGAAATTTTTAATGACTCTGATCTTGAAACTTGATTATGTGTGAATAATGTGCCTTTGAAGAAGCCTTCAGAAATGTGTGATGCTAACATCCCACAATTTACAACTTCCATTGCAGGTCTTTCTGAATACTAAAGTGAAATCTTTAGGTTGGTGTTAAGAAACAGTTGTTAGGAATATATGGTGGCAAGCCTGCCCCACCTGATCAGAGAACAGTCACAGAGGTCCCTTGGTGTGGTCACATCAAACTGTTGCACTCTTTCTGTCTTACCTCCCTATTAACATTCTTTGTCTCAATAAAAGATGAGAATTTTACCTCAGAAAAATTCTATGTATCTCAAGAAGAGCCTTAAGAGACTAAACATTTGTCCTAGTCTATTGGCCTTGAGACATTGCCCTAACAAGAAATTAGCAACTGATTCTAATCTGAAAGACAGTGAAAAGATTGCACCTGTGGAGCCTTGTTTACATGCCTAAAAATGATGCTATTCCTGTACTTAGTGGGTGATGATGGAACCAAGACACAGACCATATTGTCAGCCTCTAGAGCCTTGGGGTTATTATTATTATTATCATTAGTAGTAGTAGTAGTAGTAGTAGTAGCAGTAGCAGTAGCAGTAGCAGTAGCAGTAGCAGTAGTAGTAGTAGTAGTAGAATTGGATATTTTGTATTTACATTTCAAATGTTATATCCTTTCCTGGTTTCCCAGTCATAAGCTCCCTGAACTATCCCCCTCCCCTTCTTCCATAAGAGTGTTCCCTATACCAAACTACCCACCATTCCCATCACCCTGCCTTGACATTTCCCTACACTGGGTGTACAACTTTAGCAGAAGCAAGGGCTTCGTCTCTCATTGGTGCCCAACAAGGCCATTCTATGCTACATATGAAGTGGAGCCATGGGTTTGTTCATGTGTCTTTAGGTAGCGGTTTAGTCCCTGGGAGCTCTGGTTGGTTGGTATTGTTGTCTCATTGGTTTGTAAGTCCCTTCAGCTCGTTCAAACTTTTCTCTAATTCCTCCAATGGGGACCCAGTTCTCAGTTCCATGATTTGCTGCTAGAATTGTCCTCGGTATTTGACATGCTTTGGCTGAGCCTCTCAGGAGACAGCTATATCAGGCTCTGGTCAGCATGCACTTATTTGCCTCATCAATATAATGCACTTTTAGAAGATATATATTAGGCTGTACCCAAATGTAGCGAAGGCTCTGAATGGCCAATCCTTCAATCTCTGCTCCAAACTTTGTCTCCATATCCTCTCCTATGAATTTTCTTTTCCCGTCTTTTAAGAAGGACTGAGGCATCTGAACTTTGGTCGTCTTTCTTCATGAGCTTCATTTGGCCTGTGGACTATATCTTGGGAAATTCGAGATTTTGGGCTAATATACATTTATCAGTCTGGCTAAATAGGGTTTATCTTTGTTGCTGATTTTCTTGAAGAACCAGCTCCTGGTTCTGTTGATTCTTTGTATAGTTCTTTTCGTTTCTACTTTGTTGATTTTAGCACTGAGCTTGATTATTTCCTGCCTTCTACTACTATAGGGTGTATTTGCTTCTCTTTGTTTTAGAACACTTAGGTATGCTGTCAAGCTGCTAATGTATGATCTCTGCAGTTTCGTTTTGGAGGCACTCACAGTTATGAGGTTTCCTCTTAACAGTGCTTTATTGTGTCCCATAAGTTTGGTTATGTTGTTCCTTCATTTTCACTAAATTCTAAAAAGTCTTAATTTCTTTCTTCCTTGACCAAGTTATTATTGAGTAAAGTATTGTTCAATTTCCATGTATATGTCGGCTTTTTGTCATTATTGTTTTTGAAGACCAGCCTTAGTCCTTGGTGATCTGTTAGGAGGCATGGGATTATTTCAATCTCCTTGTATTTGTGAGACCTATTTTGTGATGGATTACATGGTCAGTTTTGGAGAAGGTACCATGAGGTGCTGGGAAGAAGATATATTCTTTTGTTTTAGGAAAAAAATGTTCTATAGATATCTGTTAAGCCCATTTCATTCATAACTTCTGTTAGTTTCTCTATGTCTGTGCTTAGTTTCTTTTCCCATGATCTGTCCATTGATAAGACTGTGGTGTTGAAATCTTGGACAATTATTGCATGAGGTACAATGTTTGCTTTGAGCTTTAATAAGGTTTCTTTTATGAATGTAGGTGCCCTAGCATTTGAAGGACCAATATTTAGGATTGAGAGTACATTTTGATAGATTTTTTTCACTTGATGAATATGAAATTTCCTTTTTTTTGATAATTTTTGGTTGAATTTCAATTTAATTGTTATTAGAATGGCTTCTCCATCTTATTTCTTCTGACCATCTGCTTAGAAAATTGTTTTTCAGCCTCTAACTCCGAGGTAGTGTCTGCCTTTGTCACTGAGGTGTGTTTCCTGTACACAGCAAAATTCTGGGTTCTCCTTACCTATTCACCCTGTTAGTCTATGTCTTTTAATTGTGAATTAAGTCCACTAACATTAAGAAATATTAAGGAATAGTGATTTATGTTTCCTGTTATTTTTTTCTGTTAGAGGTGAATTTATATTTATGTGGCTGTCTTCTTTTGGTTTCCTTGAAAGGAGATTACTTTCTTGCTTTTTCTAGTGTATAGTATCCCTCCTTGTGTTGGAGTTTTCCATCTATTATCCTTTGTATGGCTGGATTTGTAGAAAAATATTGAGTAAATTTGGTTTGATCATGGAACATGGTTGTCCATCTATGTTAACTGATGGTTTTGCTGGATATACTAGCCTGGGCTGGCATTTGTTTTCTATTAGGATCTGTGTGACATCTGCCCAATATCTTCTGGCTTTCATAGTCTCCGTGAGAAGTCTGATATAATACTGATAGGTCTGACTTTATATGTTACTTGACCATTTTCCAGTACTGTTTTTAATATTCTTTCTTTGTTTTTTTTTGTTTGGCGTTTTGACTATTATGTGACAGGAGGAATTTCTTTTCTGGTCCAATCTTTTTGGAGTTTTATAGGCTTTTGTATGTTTATGGGCATCCTTCCTTATGTAAGGGAAGTTTTCGTCTACAATTTTGGTGAAAATATTTACTGACCCTTTAGCTTGGGAGTCTTCACTATCTTCTATACCTTTTATCCTTAGGTTTGATCTTCTCAATGTGTCCTCTATTTCCTGAATGTTTTCCATTAGGGACTTTTTGAGTTTTACAATATCTTTCACATTTGTTTCAATGTTTTCTATAGTATCTTCTGCCCCTGAGATTCTCTCTTCTGTTTCTTATATTCTGTCCATGATGATTGTGCCTATGACACCTGATCTCATCCCTAGGTATTTTTATCTCCAGAGTTTTCACCCCGTGTGCTTTTGTTTTTGTTTCTATTTCTATTTCTAAACCCTGGATAGTTTTGTTCAATTCCTTCACCTGTTTGATTGTGTTTTAATGTCATTTCCAGTAAAAATTCTGAGAAGTTCAGAAATTTTGCAATCTCCAACCCCAGAAGAATGTCACCTTCCCATACAGGTTCACAGGATGAATAAAAGAAAAATAAAACAAAGGAACAAACAAAAAACATACAAAAACCAAAAAAAAAACCAAAAAAATAAAAACAAAAGAAGAAAGCAAGCAAACAAACAAAAAGCAAACTTTTTGACAGCAATAACCCACTAGTTTACAGGGAATCACAGTAGTTGTTAACTGGGCTGGAAAACTTGCTTCATTATAGGGAGGCTTTGATCAGATTCTACACAAGGGACAGCTTTTCTTTCCTATATCGCTGATATGTTCCTTGTCTCTTATATTTTATTCTTATGTTTACTGAGTGCCTATTTCATCTAGAAATATTGGTGGCAGAAGTAAAAAGAGAGGAATCTACCCTTATAGAGCTCAAATGAGGTGAGGGAGGAGGCTTTTGTCTCCTTTAGATATGTTGACATTTGACCATGAGCAGTGGGTCTTTCACTATTATTCAATTACTCTATTACATTGATCATGCTCAGGCAATCTAGCATGCCTCCTGTGACTGGTTTCATTTACTGAAAACTCAAGACTTAGAAATTTTGAAGGAAATAGTTTGGAAGCACTGAAGTAGAGTGAAATTTAACACTGTTAACATTCCAGATTCCCTGGAGCATTACAGCATACTTTGCTTGACAGGAGTGCCTTCGCATTGTTATTATAGTTGTCAGAGGCAGAGTCTTTGCCTGAATATTTCTTAATAAGTTGCAATTATTCAAAAAGGGAATTATACAAGTAACAGGAAAAACCATAGAAAGGAGAATTATTCATTGTGAACACACTAGAAACCAAAACTAGTTCAGTGATATTTCCCTCCCCAAGTCACACAAGTCACCTTTTATATCTTAGTATAAAACATTGGATAAAATAGAGGGCTTATAAATATGAACAGATAAGCAGATAAGCAGTCCTTTTCAAGGTGTGCTATCACCAGTCAGAATTTCCCCAGCTCCAGTTTCTCCCTGTCTGCCAAGCTTTCCTGTCTCAAAACAACCTCTCAAAATTTTCCTTCTCCAAGTATGAAACTTATAGGGAATTAAAGTTTGAGGAGGTACTCTGTTTCCATAGTCTGATCAATCATTTGGAGGGGCACTAGTGTATCTTCAGAACACCTTTATTCCATGCAGAATGTTCCCACTTTGGAGCCTCTGTGATATTTACCTGCCATGTTTTGGTGACTTTGGACTTTGTTTTGAATTTATTTTGTTTTTGTTGTTTGCTTTTTTTTCCTGCTTTGGATAAATTGTCATTCTCTAGTATTTTCTGAAAATGTATGAGCTATTCTATATCCTTGAAGTAATTTGTTAGCAGTTAAATTGCTGTTTTACTGTTTCAAATTCCCATTACTTCTTGCTTTCAAGCACCCTGCTTAATGAAAACATTCTATAATCTGTATTTATGAACACACACACACACACACACACACACACATGTTTATATCTTATATTAGTCAGGGTTCTCTAGAGTCACACAACTTATAGAATGTCCCTCTATATTGAGGGAATTTATTGTGATGACTTACAGTCTGTAGTACAACTAAACCAACAATGATTTGCTGTAAATGGGAAAATCCAATAATCTAGAAGTTGTTCATTCCCATAAGGCAAGTTGTTTCAGATGTTCTTCAGTAGAAGAAGGTTTCAACATATGTGCTGGCTAGTAAATGTAAGGAGGCAAACAAGAGTGTACCTTCCTTCTTCCAATGTCTTTTTGAAGGTCTTCAGCAGAAGGTGTCGCCCAGAATAAAGGTATGTATCACCATTCCTGGATTTGGACCTTGCTTTTTTCCAGGCTTACCTTGAACTCTTAGATATCCTAGCCTCAGTCTCCTGGAGTTAAAGGTATATAGTACCTTGCCCTGGGCCTAAGCTTTACATCATGACTATGTCTCAAGATCTCCAAGCCAAGATCAAGGTCAAAAACTTGTGTCTTCAAGCCTCAAGATATGGATCACAGGTGAGATCTCAAATTCTAGATTGTGGTTTGTTCTAGATATAGTCAGATTGACAAACAGAAATAGTCATTACATACATGTATACAATTCTGTATAAAATGTTAAGTTTATAAAGATGAAGGCTGACAGTACAGCTCATTTGTTAGAGTGATTTTCAAGTATGTACAAACTCGTGGATTTGATCCCTAGTATCACTTGGTAGAATGTACTGTAAACCTAAATTCAATAAAATATGTAAAACAATTTCTTAAAAATATAAGTAGAGAAAATCTATAAAGCTAAAATGGAAGACATTTTTTTTAGAATATATCCTTAACACTTGGAAAACGTTGAGGATTTGTTTGTCTGACATGCCAGAAGTACAGTTGTTATCTGTAGAGCAAGTGAACGAGTAAATGAATGAATCTTTGTAAATTGTGTTTTTCAAAGTTTATAGCTTATATTAATCTTATCACTTATTGCTCAATCCAGACTCAATACAAATTTTCACATGAATTTCCTATTTGTGTTTAAATAGCTTTAGTGGGGTCTACTTGAGGAACCCCAAATAGACAAATATTTTTTTTCCCTAAATCTGATTTGCAATGTCAAACAGATGACATATAGTGCCTGGGTGCAGGAAGCAAAGGCTTCTTGATACCAAACTCTCCCTAAGAGTATTCCCTCACTGTGTTGCAACACAAATCTCCTGTCCAAATACCAGACAAATCCCCTGTGCTTCTGAGATATAAGAGTATGGGTACATCACAAAGGGAAGAAAGGACAGGACTCTGTTTAATTCATCACCTTGTCCTTTAGGTAACTAACTGTTCAGTACTGTCCTCAAATGGAGAACTTGAGGAGCAGATAGGAATGCTCAGCAATCAGCTGTGTTGTTCGTTTGGTTTGTTTTTGTTTTTTTGTGCCTCTGTGTGTGTGTGTGTGTGTGTGTGTGTGTGTGTGTGTGTATGTGTGTGTGTGTGGGTGTGTGTGTGCGAATCGTGTGTGTGCATATTATATCTGCAAATCATGCCAAACAGATAAGTAGTAACTAGTACTAATGGTACTAGTAAAGCCTAGTGACAGACAGTGTGAAAGTACATGTGACAGGATATCATAATCCCAAGCATAGTTACATAGTTACTTGGTGAACCGTGTCTGCATGTCATCATTAAGAAGATATTTTTCAGCTAGCTTCCTAGTCACTTGGTATAGGTCATGAGAACATTTTCTTGCTTCTTAAGAGTTGCAGTAGAAAATGTTGACAAGAATGACTATCCTAGACAAATCCATAGTTTACTTAAAAACGAAAGCCAATGGAACTATAGCTCAGTGGGTAAAGATCATGCCATACAGACAGGAAAGACTGAGTTCAAATCCTACCATGCACATTTAAATCCCACCCTGATGTTAAGTACCTGTAACACTGTACCCATAACACTGGGGAAGACTGGAGATAGAAAGATCCCTGGGGTTCATTGGCTATACATGCAAGACTAATCAGTGTGATTCAAGTTCATTGAACGCTTGTCTCCCAAAGTAAGTAGTGGGAAGTTATGGAGAAAGATACTTTAAGTACATAAGTACATATATTTTTACTTTTGGCAAGCACTGTCATATTCACATACATACATGCACATAATTGCACCAAAGGAAATATATATATATATATATATATATATATATATGGTTTATATTAGTAATAGCAGGAGAAATACATATGCCTAAAAATATCACTTTAACAGTCACACGTGTTGAGCCTGCATGTGCAAGCTAGGGTCCTAACCCAATGACAGGCAGAATAACTGGATCTATCTTTCATTCCTCTTGGTCCTTATTTTAGTATTGAGAAGCAGTTTAACTTTTTTCCATGTAAATTTGAATACTTCTGAAAGAGATTTCTTCAAAAGTAGAAGTACTAATTCTACAAAAATTATTCCCCAATGTCAGTTATCCTATAAAGAGGTTAATTTAACACAGAACACACATATATACACATATTTTTATCCACTTCTTATATTGTATAATAATATTTGTTGATGATTGCTTGTGTATTTTTTTTTTACTTTTAAATACAAAAATTAAAATCTGATGACTGGGTATAATTTAATTTTCCCAAGATAAAGTATTCCCACCCACTTCTGTCACAAAGTTCTTTATGGTTTTAGGCTGCTGATTTCATATAATTATAGAAATTTAGGACTATGTGTTTATATTCAGGGTTAATTTTGTGTGTGTGTGTGTGTGTGTGTGTGTGTGTGTGTGTGTGTGTGTAATTACGTGGGCATGTAGTGAGTATGGAGTCTGAGGTAATCAATAGATGTTGTTCTTTAGGACCATTCCATGTTTTTTTGTTGTAAAAGTTACTTATTCCTAACCTTGGGGTTTCTACCTTGCCTTTTTCATTTATTTCCTTGATGAAAGACAAAAACAACCTTTATATTTACAATAAGCCTTAAACATTAAAGAGCTGACAAAGTACCTTTTCTCTATGTTGCTAGAATCTATGTTCCTATCTGGAACCGAAGTACTCTTATAGCATCTCATCTCAAATATTTTAAATCTTTTTCCTAAATAAAATGGCTCCCCAAGAGCCTTATGATTTTCTTTAAAAATTTAGAAATTTCATTTTAGTTAGAAAAAATAAAGATAAAAATGGAAGTAGTAAAACATGGGGAGAGAAATGTGTTGCTGAGTTTTCAAATGATTGTTTTTGATACAGGGTCTCATTATAGAGTCCTGAGTTGCTTTGAAGTCTCTATTTAGACTAGGCTGGCTTCAAAGTCCATTGACCTCTGCCTAGAGGTGTGGGCTACCACAACTAGAATAAACCTGAATTTTGAATTTTTACAGAGGACAGCCTAGCTGTGAAGGGACCACACATTATTAATACTCTGATTTCAGAGGTAGGGCACTCCCCCCATATTCTGGATGTGCCACCAGGCAACACAGAACAACATCGTAAATATGAGAGTCCAAATTTAGGGCTTCTCTCTTACAGCTGCATACATTTTTGCATGTGCAAAGGTAGGAAATCTCTCCCCACTGACATAATGTGTCTGTCTGCCTTTAACCCCAAGGACACCCATTGTTCTGTTTGTGGTGACCCAAGTCTCTGCCTAGCTCCAGTGTCATTTATCTGCTTGTTTTCTTGACATATTTGAGGATGTAGCACTCTTTCCTTTTGGGGCAGTGACATTGTCGTTCATCAAATCTTGGTATACATTTACAGCGCCACACCTTTTCCATCTTCTCCATGGGATAGACAGCTTCCACATATTGGCAGATGAGCCTCAGCATCCTTGGCCCTGCTATTTTTTGTTGCAAGCCCTCGAGTGGTTGTTCTATAGTCGAAGATTCTAAAGTGGAATCAGGGAAGAACAGGGTGGTGAAGTTGCCCAATGACAGGTTCTGGGACAAGATCTCAACTACTACCCTGTCAGACATCAGGTAAAAAGAAGGGGACAGAAAGTTAGGTAAAGGAACCACAAACTTGGCCAAGGGTATTTTCAATAATTCTTTGTTGCTCCTTTCAGGAGGCAGCAGGGTCCCTTTAATCTCCTCTAAGAATCACTTGTTTATTGCATAAGTTTCTAAGTCTGAGCACTCAAGACAAGGAACATGAGTCTTTTGCCATTTCTGGTATGAGCTCCATGGCTACTCTGATTCCCTGTACCAGCAACCCTAGCTCAGAATTCTCATGACCTCCAGGGTCTATATGCCATTGATCTTGGCTCACAGAGAGAATAACTGCAGACAGTGGTGGACCATCCTGATGCAGGCAGGTCTAGTTGTTTCTTCTCCAGGAAGCTGCTGCAGCTGTACTGCTTGTGCAGGTTTTCTAGTGAGTCAATTTGTATGGGAACAAGTGGTGTAGGAGATGGGAGGCAAAGTTGCCAATGGACAGGCTGATCTCACAGATGTTGGGCAGTGGCTCCTTACTCGGAAGGCAGTCTGAGCCTGACACCTCAAAATCAAGCTGTGGAATATCCAGCTTGTCAAAGTTAATGGGCACTAGCCAGATCGTCTTGGAGTGCTAGTCAGGCCACTGACCTTTCTGTTGCACTGCTTCAAGTTAGATGTTTGTCACTACCTTGACCACTGTGATATCCACTGGAGGGATAGAGGAGCCCTAGCAGGCTACCTGTGGTGCCTCACGCTTATTGCCTCCCTCCAGGCGCAGGCCCTCCAGCTCATGACTTATGTACTGGGCATACTGCTGCCCTCAGGACTCTCTTCTTTCAGTTCAGGAAAGTAGATCTCTATGAACTTGGGGATGATCTTCAACCTCTCGAGATCCAGCCCCGGTTTGCCACCATCAACAGAGCAGTTGTACTTTTGGTGGTCAAACAATTTTGGGAAAAGCTAGTGCAGCAGGAACACAGTGAACTCACGTGAGGAGGATTCATCAAGGATCTCTGTGAGGCCATGGTATCTACAATATGTTTCCTGACAATGGTGTTACTGAGATCCAGAGACAGCTTCCTATTAGTCTTTGACCAGAAGGTGACCACCATCCAGTTGGTTTGCATGAAAGAAGTTGACAGCTTGGCCATCTGTCTTTCTGTCTTTCATTTCCTGCTGGGCAAAGAAGAATCAGAAGTCACTCAGAGGTCTCAAGTACTTAGCGGGCCACACAGCTGTGTCCTTCACAGAGGGTAATAGACTTGCACATACCAATCTAGTTCCAGATGAGCTGGAGGAGCAGTGACTCTAAATTCCACTTGGTGGAAAAGTGATGGATACTACAGACACTGCAGGAATCTAGGTTGTTGAAGAGTACTGGGAAAAGGTTCACAAGCAGGCAATAGGCTAGGCCACCACAGGACAGTTTCTGCTCCACAATCTGCTTCAGCTCTGCAGTAGTAATCTAGTATTCAAGGAGAGGCTAGGCCTTGGCCACCAGCTCAGAAAAGTCTACCTACTTTTTCTTTTTCCTTTTTTTTATTAGATATATTTCTTTACTACTCTCATCAATGGACAGATGATGAAAACAGAAATTAAACAGAGACATTGAGAAACTAACAAAAGTTATGAACCAAATGGAATTAACAGATATTTATAGAACATTCCATCATATAACAAAAGGATACACTTTGTCTCGGCACCTCATGGTACCTTCTGCAAAATTGAGCATATAATAGGTCATAAAACAGGCCTCAACAGATACAAGAAGATAGAAATAATCCCATCCATCCTATCAGATCACTACGGACTAAGACTGGTCTTCAATAACAACAATAATGACAGAAAGCACACATATACATGGAAGGTGAACAATGATGAACTCAATGACAACTTGATCAGGGAGGAAATAAAGAAAGAAATTAAAGAGTTCTTGGAATTTAATGAAAATGAAGATACAACATACCCAAATGTATGGGACACAATGAAAGCTGTGCTAAGAGGAAAACTCATAGATCTGAGTGCCTGCAGAAAGAAACGGGAGAGAGCATATGTCAGCAACTGGGCAGCACACCTAAAAGCTCTAGAACAAAAATAAATAAATAAAGCCAAGAGAAGTAGAAGACAGAAAATAATCAAACTCAGGGCTGAAATCAACCAAGTAGAAATGAAAAGTACTATACAAAGAATCAACAAATCTGGAGCTGGTTCTTTGAGAAAATCAACAAGATAGAAAAACCATTAACTATACTAACCAGAGGGCACAGACTGTGTATGCAAATTTAGAAAATCAGAACTGAAAAGTGAGACATAACAACAGAATTTGAAGAAATTAAAAAAAAATTCTTCAGATTATACTATAGAAGGATATATTCAACAAAACTGCAAAGTCTGGAAGATATGAACAATTTTCTAGAGAGATACAGGTACCAAAATTAAATCAGGAACAAATGGACCATCTAAACAACCCCATAACTCCTAAAGAAATACAAGCAGTTATTAAAAGTCTCCCAAACAAAAACAGCCAATGACCAGATGGGTTTAATTCAGAATTCCATCAGACATTCATAGAAGAACCTATACCAAAACTATCCAAAGTATTCCACAAAATTAAAACAGATGGAGCACTACCAAATTCCTTCTATGAAGCTACAATTACACTTATACCAAAACCACACAAAGACCCAACAAAGAAAGAGAACTTTAAACCAATTTCCCTTATTAATATTGATGAAAAATACTCAATAAAATTCTTGCAAATTGAATCCAAGAACACATCAAAAGGATCGTCCATCATGAACTAATAGGCTTCATCCCAGGGATGCAGGAATTGTTTAATATTCAGAAATCCATCAATGTAATCCACTATATAAACAAACTCAAAGATAAGAGTCACATGATGATTTCATTAGATCCTTACAAAGCATTTGACAAAATTCAACACTCCTTCATAATAAAAGTCCTGTAAACGTAAGGAATTCAAGGCCAATATCTAAACATAATAAATGCTGTATATAGCAAACCAGTAGGTAATATTAAACAAAATGGAGAGAAACTTGAAGCAATCCCACTAAAGTAAGGGACTAGACAAGGTTGCCCACTCTCTCCCTACTTATTCAATATAGTACTCGACGTCCTAGCCAGAGCTATCAGACAGCATAAAGAGGTCAAAGGGATACAGATTGGAAGGGAAGAGATCAAAATATCACTCCCCCAAAAGCTCCTCCAGAGAACTACTTAAGCTGATAAACAACTTCAGCAAAGTGTTAAGGTATACTATTAACTCAAACAAATCAGTAGCCTTCCTCTACCCAAAGGATAAACAGACTGAGAAAGAAATTATGGAAATCACTCCGTTCACAATTGTCCCAAATAGTATAAAATATCTTGGTGTAACTTTAACCAAGCAAATGAAAGATCTGTATGAAAAAAACTTCAAGTCTCTGAAGAAAAGAAATTGAGGAAGACCTTAGAAGATGGAAATGTCTCCAACGCTCATGTATTGGGAGGATTAATATAATAAAGATGGCCATTTTGCCAAAAGCAATCTACAGATTCAGTGCAATTCCTACCAAAATTCCTACCTGCTTCTTGATAGGGTGATATTCACCCTACTGTAAAGCTGAGGCATGTTAGATGTGAGGGGGTTAAACATATAGAACATCTTCAGGATAAGGAAGTAGATATTGGGGTTCCCATCAGTAGCAATTCTAGAACCACATTTCTGAGACATGTTCAACATGAGAAGGCAACCTTGTTACTAGAACCATCCTTCTCAAAGAGATAGTAGGGACTCAGCAGGTCTTCCAAGGAAAGTTTCTTCTTCTCTATTATCTTGAGGACGATGCCATACAGAGGCTTCTTGTGGGAAGGAGTGGTGGACTCAGTGGAAGGCTACTGTTCCACACACCACACAGCTCCCAATGTCACCTTTGATCCTTATGATTATCCAAGGTACAGAGCAGGAAAGAATAGATCTTTCTGCCTTTGAGAGTCAAAAGTAGATATTACTTATAATTTCTCACATATTCATAAATAGCCCAAAGCTTGTAAGACTGAGATGGTATGAATAACTTTATATATTTGTTGGTAAAATTATCTGTATTTTTTTTTCCGGGGCTGGGGACCGAACCCAGGACCTTGCGCTTCCTAGGCAAGCGCTCTACCACTGAGCCAAATCCCCAACCCAATTATCTGTATTTTTAAGTGATTTATAAACTATAACCACATTCAGGATTTCTTTTTTTTTTTTTTTTTGAGGGCGGATGGGGTTTTTTTATACTAAAGGTTAAATTTTCAAAACATAAATTTTGGGAAAATTAATCCAACAAAAAGCACAACATATTATCTGATGTTTAGATAATAAGTTTCAAGATTTTCTTCATATCTATTAAATGCTCAGTAAGAAAGATTAATGATCCTTTCACCCTATTTATTTTACTCATCAGAAAGGTAGAGTCCAGGGCAGGAACACATGCCAGAATTGTATGTGTAGTATACATTTCACATCAATGTTTAAGAGTACACATAGTATATGTGAGTTTGCTTGTTGGGACAAATGGACAAAATTGAGTGTCATTCCTTAGGTGCTTCTACCTTTGGGACAGGTTTTCTCATGGACCTAGAGTTTCACTAAACGGGATACCTTAGCACACCAGTGAGCTGCCAGGCATCTTCTGCTTTCATTTCACCTTTTTCCATTGCTGGAGTTATTAATCTGAATCCATGTGCCCAGATATGTGAGAGGATTTGGTAGATCTAAATGAGATCAGCTCTTTTGAATGGCATACACTTTTCTAGTTAAGTTATCTCTCCAGCTCTTTACTTAAGTGTTTAAATAAGTTTTGAAAAACAGGATTATTTTCAAATTTTCTTATAATTATTAAAAAAAGGTCCCTGAACCCTCCCCAAAATGTTGGATCTCAATTCTTAAGAGAAAATTAGATGTACAATTTATCCTACATAAAACACGTGCTATGTGTACAACGTTCTTTTGTTTATTGAGGATACATATAAAAATTGATCAAGATATTTTATGGTCCATACTCAGTGATGTACTTACATGATTAGAGACATTTAAGAATCATGTTATTTATTCATTTGAGCAGCTCAGGAATGTAATGAGTCCAGTGTATTTACCCTTCTTTGTAGTGGTTAGCAATTAGTTAACCAAGAAATATTTATGTGACGATTCTAGAGGCTTCATAGCAATCTCCATTTGAATTATACATGAATTTACAGAAATTAATTCACAGTTTTATTTCAGGATATAGTGGAGCTCAATTATTTCATAAAGTGTAGCGGTGCAGCAAATTCTGTATTCATTTTGAATAATTAGCACATGATACTGCTTGTCTAGTTAAAAGGAAATGTTTAAATTTCCCCATTGCAAGCACTTTTTGAAGGCTCACTCTGTTCTCTAAAATGAGCAATCTTTCTTTCCAAATGAACCTAGTAGTTCTATCTTTCCTGTATTTCATCTTCCTCCTCTTACACTTCAATTAAAAGTACTAGTGTTTGTTCAGACAAGTCTTAATCACAGGCAAGGAGAAAGTGACGAAACCGTCATGGATTTATTTAAATGATTCATTTATTTCAAGTTCCCGCTTCTAGGTCCTTTGAATAATTTAGGATTAGCTGAAGGAGATATAAAATCTTTCACTTATGTTTTTAGCTAACATGCTTACAAAAAATTGGGCATTCTCACATATCTTTTCACAACCTATAAAAGAAATGCCTGTGGAAAGAGGATGAACTATCATTTGCAGTTTCTGAGGCACTAAATAGATTTCCAATTTCATTTTAGAAAATATGTTTTAACATTTTCTATTGTATTATAATATATATATGTATATATGTGTGTGTGTGTGTGTGTTTGTGTGTGTGTGTGTGTGTGTGTGTGTGTGTGTGTGTGTGTGTGTGTGTGTGTGTGTGTGAAGGAACCCACAGGGACCAGAAGATGAACAGAACAAAAGAAAAAAACTCAACAGGAAAATCACAGTTCATTTTACAAAATTTTCAGGTCATGCAGAGGGTACTAAAAAGGTTAAGAGGTGAAATATTCTATTTCTGAAAAATAGTAATTCAGAGTGACATATGTTTTTTCTGAAAAAGAATATGAAATAAACAAACAAAATTAAACTAAAATAGAAGGCTAGATACTGGGAGACTGGCCAAATCTCTAAACACTGATATATTTTGTTGCTAAGAGTCAACAAAGGAATTTCGTCTATAGATTACCTTAGCTTGTGAGAAATACCTGCACAAAGATCATTTTGATATGTGAAACCACACTAAACAGAGAAAAAAAACAAAAAACAAAACAAAAAACAAAACAAAAAAAAAAACATGAGCAAAACTGCAGGTGATTATTTTTGAACAATCACTTACTGTAGTCAGAACAAGTCCAAATGTGTCTTGGACCTGGTGAATGATCTCTGAGGATAACTTGGAAATTTCTATCTCTACAGAACAGTAAAAGTTAGCCAAAGGAAATCTGCATGTCCTTCACAATAGATGATACTCTCACACATGCATCTAGTGAGGAGCATTCTACATACAGAAAATTCTTTTAATTTTTTTTTAGTTTGTTTTATTCATTAGTACATTGTAGCAGTCTTCAGACATACCAGAAGAGGCACCAGATCTCATTAGAGATAGCTGTGAGCTACCATATGGCTGCTGAGAATTGAATTCAGGACCTTTGGAAGAGCAGTTGGTGCTCTTAACCACTGAGTCATTTCTCCCACACCAGAAATTATTTTGTTCACTTCACTAACGAAATATCCTATTGCCCCAACAAAAATACATCATATATATCATATAACATATATATATGCATATACATATACATATATATATGTATGTATGTGTGTATGTGTCTATATGTATATATATATATATATATATATATATATATTAAAGAAAGAGTAACTGGACTGTGTTTAAGGAAGACATAGGACACAGATTTGAGTAAGAAAAGAGCAGAATATGTGAAATTTTTTAGTTGAAGATCATATCTCAATGAAACTCAGAGAAAAACAAGTAAGTTTGTTGAGGTGGTTAAGAACTCCTGGGAACTGTGCAGCAAAGCATTTTGGCATTTTTAGTATAACAAAATATCCCTCCATTGTTTCATCTAGCTTTTCCTACCCTAGCTAAGCTTCAAACTGTGCTACCAGCTGACACCCAGAGAATATTGGCATAATTGCTAGGTGATACTTGTCATTTGCAGAAGCATGCTCCTATCAATACTCTTAGCTCCTCTTCTTTTTAACTGCCCTCAACATTAGTTGCTCAATTACATTTAGTCACAGTTCAACACCTTCAACCACCCGCCTGTAGAAGAGGCTTGTGATTATTATGTCTGATATCTAATATGACTGCTTGACTTTTTTCTCTCTGAATAATAGTGGATTCTCTCTTCTAATTCTGTCTGTTCTTGCATGAACTGGGAGAGCCTGCCTATTCCTTTTCGACAGCAATTGGCCCATGGTTTCTTTTATGATATCCCAAAAACCAACTGGAGAACAGGATCAACGATTCAGCACCAACCCAACCCTTTACATCTGTAGGGTAAATAATACAACAAATATTAAAAGTAGACCAAGGAAGAAAATTCAGAGAAACACTGGTTTGACATTGTGGTGTAATAAGACATATATTTTGGCTTTGTCCCTGGTTCCTGGTAGAGAACTTCAAATGCCTTTGTATTTCTGTGAGTGAGTGATAGGCCATGAGGAACAAAGGAGGAGTCTCTCTCTCTCTCTCTCTCTCTCTCTCTCTCTCTCTCTCTCTCTCTCTCTCTCTCTTTCTCTCCCCCCCCCTCTGTGTGTTTGTGTGTGTGTGTTTGTGTGTGTGTGTGTGTGTATGCATTAACAATCTTTTCTTAATCAAATAAATTTCAGCAAATAAAGAGTCAAAAAGATAAATGGTGGATTGTGGATAGATGGGTCATCAGAGGGAAAAAATGTGGTTAAATGAGTATATTCTATTCTACCTGTCACACTGTGATGACAGTCTTTTTGTGTTCTCATAGTCTTTTATCTTAAATAATGAATACAATAGAAGTTTAACTTTTTAGTTTTGTGTAGCATTCTAAAACAAATTTTAATACACGAGATAAAGGCTATTGAATTCTCCAATATATAACTAGACAGTAAGATTGATGGAAGAACTACAAGTTGTAAGTGGAACCTAAAGTAAAGGCAGTTGTAGGAAACTGAGTCCTTAACTTTTGGGACATAACAAGAGGTGGTATCAGAACTGAATATACAGGTGCCCACTTAATGCTGGTGATTTGGGGAATTGGTTGTTCCAGATAAAACACACATATTTGTTTCAAGGAGTATTTAGTGAATAGAAACAAAATAACTATTTTAAAATAGATGTTATATACCTGTAGGCAATTTTTTTGTTCAAAATGTAAATTTTGCTCATTCGTTATTCAAATGCTGATTTATCTGCTCTCTTGTTTCAGTAATGGCAGGGCATTATAGTGCTTGCACCAAGAATGTCTTCTCCCAAGTTTGTGTGAACAATCCTTACCATTTATTCTCTGCCTTGTCAATAAATTCTGACCACCCAATGGATGGGCAGATGACAGAACAGGGCAGGATGTCTAACAAGAGGAGGAAGGAGAGAAGAAAAGTGGAAGATTCAGATCAGTAAGGAGGAATGGAGGAAGCATGAGGAAGTGTTTGAGAGATTGATCATGAAAACACATCAAAGCCCAAAAAGCCAGATCAATAATCACATGCAAGGATCATGGGATAGAGTGGGAATGTAGCCAGGTTATAATAGAAGGTAAAGATAGATCATTTAACTGCTCAACAATTAATGTACAGTATTAAATAAAACTAATTTTCCTGTGTGTGGTTATTGAGGACTAGCATAAAGTAAAGTAATACAAGTATGTGATTGATTCTACATTTATATTTATGTTAAGAATAGTTCACTTAAAGATACCACCTTTTATAAATAAATAAATATATATATATATATGTTCAAATATTACATAAATTATTTTTAAGATAAAAGAGGGGTCTGGAGAGATGGTTCATCATTTGCAACTGACAGATTTATCTTACAGAGGGTCCTAATTCAATTCCCAACACATATTCTAAGTAACTCAAAACCAGTAACTGCAGTTCCTGGGACCCAGATGACTTTCTCTGTTCTAATACAACATTCTTAAACACATTGTGGACACTCATACACACACACACACACACATACACACATACACTTACTCACATACACACACATACACACACACACACAAACACACACACACACATACACACACATACACACACACACACAGGGGGTGGAATTAGAGAGACAGAGAAGCTCAATAATAAAATTAAATCGTCATAAAGAAACCTGAAAGAACTAATTTCTCAAAGAAATTTAAGTCATTGTAGAAGATGCATTAAAAATTCTTAAATTTTAAGTCAGTTATTATCTAGTTCTGGAACTTTCTGTGTAGCTATGGAGAAGAAAGTTTATCTGCAATTGTCAGGAACATTTCTGAGCATACACATTCTCATATTGTAGTTCATTTTTTCACATCTTCCTATGCAAGCTAAACCTCTAAACAACAATTCAAGATTTAGGTTTCTATTTTCCATACTTATTGGAAATTAGCTATAGTTTCTTACGTCAAATGAATATTTACCCAATCATACTTGGAAGAAATCCTCTTATTGTATTAAACTCTATGACTAGCACTGTTCTTCCAAAAGTTACTTTTGTGGTTCTTGGTATTTTCTTATCACCAAATGACTCTACTCCCGATTTTCATGAAATTTTTTTTTTTTTTTTTTTTTTTTTTTGGAGCTGGGGACCGAACCCAGGGCCTTGCGCTTCCTAGGCAAGCGCTCTACCACTGAGCTAAATCCCCAACCCCTCATGAAATTTTATATCACTCTTTATTCAGTGATCTAAGGTATAAGTAAACTAACTTTTCACAACTAAATTATATTGTCTGTAAAACTGTCAAACTTTGTCCATGAAGGCTAACCTCTTCATAAGATCAAACAGTCCTGCAACAGGCTTCCACATCCAGATATATTCCCTTCTACCCTACTTTTCACCATACTTTTCTAAGTTATCATTATTACCCATAATTCTAACACATATAGAGAAATACTCATTTTACACATATGCACATAGTTTTTTTGGGTCACAGGCAGGCCCTATATTCATTTGATATTCATAAAACAGATATTACTTTATTCATAGGGCCAAAGATTGACTTGAAGGTATCTTCTACTAACTATCCTGGAGTGAAGATGATGTGAGGCCTGTGCCTCCAAAATCCAACACATCTTATATTCGTCCAGTGGCTTCAAACTTTATTAAGAAAATATTCAAGATTTTGAGATTCAAGAATTCCCTTCAATTCTTTGCCCTTTTGATGTATCAAAGACAATAAGAATGTTTTCTAGCACATATGATTCATAAACAAGTAATTATGCAAAATGAAGAATGAGAAACAATATGAACAGCAGAATAAGAGTTATGCATAAAACTGTTTAAAGAACATTAAGTTCTCAGAACACAATTAGAAACCAATGTCTTCCAAAAATGACATTAGTCATGTAAGCTTCTTGAGCATTTCTAGTGACAGGAAAACATGTGGTTGAAAATTTACATTATGGAGATTTAATGGCATTATCAAATGGATTAAATGCAATACAACCAAACAGAATGAGATACAGTTACTTTATCTGAATTTTAATTCTCTTTAAATGAGAATTTTAAATATATTAGAGAAGGTTGTCAGAAGATTGAAATTTGCGTTCATACATCATACTGCTCCTTCCAAAATTCCCTTAGAAATGACACTAACCAAAAGAAAACAACAGCATAGTGACAGCTTTGGACTAAACAGGGTACTCACTGGGACCTAAGATAATAAGAGGTAATAGAACATAGTTCCCACATAGGCTATTTCCACTTAGAAATGTACCATGAACAGGTGTTGCAGTTATAGAGGAATTTCTTGTACATATGTGTTCGTATATGTATGGTGTTCTTAGATACTTTACTATATCTAATATGCAATAACCAAGCCATGTTCTGAACAAAAGAGTTTATTTGAGGCTCACAGTTTCAGATGGCTAGAATTTATAACCTTCATGGTGAAAAGCATGGCAACAGGCAGGCAGGCATATTGTTGGAGTAATAACTAATAGCTTACATTTTGATCCATAAGCATAAAGCTGATATACATATCTAACCAGAACTTGTGTGGGTTTATGAAACCTCAAATCTCACTCCCAGTGACACACCTCCTTCAACAAAATCAAACCTCCTCATACTTCTCCAATAGTTCAAATAACTGGGGAATAAGCATTCAATATTTGGGACTATAGTGGTCTTTGTCATTAAACTAAAATATGTGATATATTCATGTTTGTGTGTGTGTGTGTGTGTGTGTGTGTGTGTGTGTTGGTGTATGTTGATACATTCTATAATCACTTGGTAATAGAAGTGTCTTAGTAGACATTGTTTAACTTAGGTTTGTATGTGGGCATATCTGTAGAGGATTGTCTTGATTTCATTAATTGATATGTTATAAGTTTATGTTTGACCCCACTTTAGGGGTTAAGTCATGGACTCTAAAAGAGTGTGGAAAGTGTCCTAATTGGTAGTGGCATGCAAGCATTAACTCTCCATGCTATTTATTGTTCATGCAAAGTTGTTAGATGTTTTAAAGTACCTACTGTCTTGACATCTCTATTATGACGGTGTATAACCTGAATTTGTGATCCAGAATGAACCTAATTGCTTTTCATTTTTTAAAAAATAATAATAGTATTTATTTGTATCAAACATTATTTTAAAAGCAGAGGAATAGATAAATCTATGTATTTAATAATCAAAGGAGTAGATAAATAAATATATGTATTTAGTATTGTCGAAATTTCAGTGGGGTTGGTTTCTTTCTATTTAATGAAAAGTACAACTAAAGATGCCAAGGGTATTTGTTAGGAATCTAGACCACACAAACAAATGCAGTTAGTATGTCCTCTAATCATAGTAATTTTAAGTTATGAAAGTTTGAGACAGCCAAAATGTATGAGGTTCCAAGATATGGAAGGAGATTAAGCTAATGCAGATTGAGCATAAAGACAGAGAAAGTTAAGCTCTATGGGAATGGTGGTAAATGGTGAAAGATGGTGGCCATGGAAAGCAGAAACTAGAATGGTATGTGAGGCCAGGCCAAGGGAGCCACAAACAGAAGTTGGGATTCTTTCTCCTCTGGCCCCCCTCTCTTCTTTTTGAGGCCACATCTGTGCTCATTTGGAACATATGACTCATCAATAATCCCAGAGGAAGAGAGTGTTGTACCTTCTTCTAAATGAAACATCTAAAGTAGGATTAATGCCTACTCTTCTTCACCTCGCTGAACATCTAAGGAGTACTTCAAACTCTGAGAAAAAAATTGCTAAAATGCCACAATAAGTAAGTCACAAAGGAAAGTGACTATAAGCCAATGTCTCTAATGGAGATGTAGATAGATGAAAATTTCAGTTAAAATTCTAGCAAATTTATCACAAGAAAATGAAACTTGTATAGAGTTAGCATTATACTTATTTTCCGTTACTTTCTACCATACTTTTATGAGACTCTTTCATTTAAATATGGGATTCACAGGTTTCACAAACTGGTGAGTAGGTTTCATGGATCACCCTGTCTCTGACTTCCCAGAACTAATATAACTGACACTCATCACTACATCCATATTTTGACTTGGGTGCTGGAGAGCTAAACCAAAAATCCTTATGTTTGTATGACAAGTAATTTATCTACTGACCCAATTCTCCAGACCAGGAACATGTTTTCCTAACAGAGAAAAAGCATATACTTGTGGTATTTCTAACTTTGTAGCTTCTTGAGTTGACTGGAAAGATTTGAATTATAGGCCTTTCATGGCTCACATTATCTAATGAGAACTGATGGATTAAAATGAGAAAGATTATTTTTCAGTGCTATGTGGCTGATACCATACGCAGTTCGTTTTCTTCATTGACATGGAATAGTATCATCAAGTAGAAAGGTAAAAGTCAAGAAAGAATTTAACTATTTTATACTAAACCTATACTCATGTATCAGGCACAACCATTTTTGGAGATCCTAGGAGAAAAGATTACCTAAGTGTATGGTATGAGAGTCTTATGATGCATCAATTTTATTATTTTTTTTTCTTTTTTTCTTTTTTTTCAATTTTATTATTAAATAATTAACTTAGAGTAATTCTCAAAGATTTGCACAAGGAGGTGAATAAAGTAATAGTCTTTTCAGAACTTTGCTGCTGAAATAGAAATGAAAGAGTTATAGTTTTACTTAATTGATTTAAAACAGTAGGCAAATAATTAGAACTGAAGGCATTTATTTTGATATATTATATATGCATATATAGTAAAAAATAAAGTAGTTACAGAAAGCCACATATACATGAGTCTCAGTCAAATAATTTCTTTCCAGAGGGAAAATTAAGAATGAATCAGAATACATCTTTATACATACCCCAAACTTTATTACTTACTATAAATAGAAATGGCCTAAAAATTTCAATGAAATGTTCACTTTATTCCGCCCCCTGTCTCTTCATGACACCCCACTCTTTCCTTTTCTCTTCATCCCCTTGCTTCCTTTCTCTTGTGTGTTGGTCTTCCTCTTACTGTGTTTCTTTCCATTCATGTCTACATTTCTCCAGCCTCTATTACCTTTTCTTCCTTCTTCTCTCTCTTTTTGCATTACTGAAAATATAGCCTAGTTTCTTGTACATGCAAGGTGAGTGCTCTTTCACTGAATTATATTGTTTTGGAAACAACAAAGGAACATGTATATGACTCTATCTATAAATGTTCTTCCTGAGAGTGTGAAATGGAGAGATAAGTCTCTCTAGCATGGGCAGCACCAAAAGAGGTAAAGTGGGAGATATACTAGGTGCTGCTTGTACTGTATTTAATTTGTTCTTGTTGGTGAGTGTATCTTTCTAGTTGCTACTACTGCAGATATTGGCACTCCCACAGTCCTTTGCTGCCATTAGAACCAAGTATCTTCAGCCCTCTAACATGGACTGAAGAATTTCAATCTTAGGAATCTTTCAGATCTTCAGTGCCAGTTTGTAAATTTGAGGCAACCATCCACACTTGTATACTTAGGTTTTGTGTTCACAATCTTCCTGTTGTGTATACATCCATTTGTATACTGTTCAATTTGTGTTATTGATATATTGCAAGTCCCTTGAAATTATTTTCATTCTATTAACCTATAGATTTCTATACCACCACATATCTTTCATCCTAATCCTTTCACAATGTTGTTGAAACAGTTAAGTAACCTTAAAATTGCAACCCATCTCATTTTTATTTTCCTATCCCTATCTTCCCTAATCTTTTTATATTTTCTTTATTACACCTCTTCCCTTACAATCTTCTTTATATTTACTCTTTCTAATATTTGTGCTTTTCTCTTGCATTTGTTCTTGCTTTGTGAGAGCATCCATTCAGTTGATGCTGCTGCTATTATCATGTTCTCTGAGGACATGAATTCTGTTACGGTATTTCTTATTTCATGGCTTGATTATTGAGAAATATCTGAATTTGCAATAATAAATATTTAAAATCCTGGCATATGGTTTCTATCCCACCTTCAGTTATTGAGTTATCTAATAAAAAGCTATCTACACCACATTTATATTTATATTATACTCTTAACCAGAGACTCAAGAGCTAGCCAGCTGCCTACATTCCATGCTATTCGCATCTACTTTCCTACGTATAACCCCAAGATAGTACATAGTAATGACTAAGTTTAATCTAGGCTGCTCATAAATCCAATTGTTTAGCCCATATGTCCACATATTAATGGCTCAGCTAACCAAAGAGGGCTTCTGTTTATACCTCTCCTGCTTGTTCTCTTCTTTATTCTCCCAAACCTGGAAACCTAAAATCTAACCTAGGCCTCTTCTGCCTAGCTATTGGCTGTTGACATTCTTATTCATGAATCACAATTAACTCACAGTAGGGTTACTTAGCTAGTATCTATGTGCATACTCTGTTGTCTCTGGCATAGCCAGTTTTCAGGGTCTAAATTAGCATTAGAATTCAAGTAGCATCAGTCCAAACCATGACACCCATCTATGAAAATTTTTCAGAATACAGATTATGGTTAAGCTCAAAACCAGGAGCAACTTTCAAGAAGTGCTGTGAGTTTCCTTTTCTGTTATAATTCTGTAAGAAAATATAACAAAGATACATGCACCATTATGTTCATAGCAGCCTTATTTATAATAGCCAGAAGCTGGAAAGAACCCAGATGCCTTTCAACAGAGGAATGGACACAGAAAATGTAGTACAACTACACCATGGAATATTACTCAACTTTCAAAAACAATGACTTTATGAAATCCATAGGCAAATGGAGGGAACTGGAATATATCATCCTGAGTGAGGTAACCCAATCACAGAAAAACACACATGATATGCACACATTGATAAGTGGCAATTAGCTCAAATGCTCGAATTACCCTAGATTCACAGAACACATGAAAATCAAGAAGGATGACCAAAATGCGAATCCTTCACTCCTTCTTTAAAAGGGGAACAAGAATACCCTTGGCAGGGAATAGGGAGGCAAAGATTAAAACAGAGGCAAAAGGAAAACCCATTAAGAGCCTGCCCCATATTACAGCCACCAAACTAGATAAGATGGATGAAGCTAAGAAGTGCAGGCTGACAGGAACCGGATGTAGATCTCTCCTGAGATACACAGCAGAATACAGCAAATACATAGGCGGATGACAGCAGCAAACCACTGAACTGAGAACGGTGTGCCCGTTGAAGGAATCAGAGAAAGGACTGGAAGAGCTTGAAGGGGCTTGAGACGCCAAATGAACAACAATTCCAACCAACCAGAGCTTCCAGGGACTAAGCCACTACACAAACACTATACATGGACTGACCCGGGCTCTAACCTCATAGGTAGCAATGAATAGCCTAGTAAGAGCACCAGTGGAAGGGGAAGCCCTTGGTCCTGACAAGACTGAATACCTAGTGAATGTGATTGTTGGGGCGAGAGTGGTAAATGGGGGGGAAGATGGGGAGGGGAAGCCCATGTACAAGGGGAGGGGAAGGGGTTAGGGGGATGTTGGCCTGGAAACCAGGAAAGGGAATAACAATCGAAATGGAAATAAGAAATACTCAAGTTAATAAAGATTAAAAAAAAAAAAAGATTCCCACGCAATGTACCCATATGACTCTTGCTTAGAAACTAATACTCCCACTCTCATATTTGTATCCCTGTGTGTGATCCATCCAAGAATCTTAAATTAATAGTGGATTATTCCCTCTCAAGTGGGACGTCATGTGTAAAATGTTGTTTTTGAAACATGCTTGCTCTTTTATGGGAGCTCTGACTGATCTGCAGGCTATGCTTCAAGAATAGAAGCAGTCATGCCGTCCGTCTCACTAAACACTGGCAGTTGCCAGCTGACATATTTTCATGATCTGACCATTGTTCTGAATGGTTTTGACAAGTTGCCAATTATTTCCCTTCCCCAAAATGGCGGGAGCTGCTGTTCACTATGGACTAAATACCCCAGTTACTTGCTCTCTTCTCATTCCCCCTTTAACCCTGAAGAAGAAAAACACTAGAGACTTTTCTTATTTTAAAACTAAGCACAGGTGTTTGGGGATGTAGAGTACTTGCCTAGCAAGGGCAAGGCCCTGGGTTGGTCCTCAGCTCCACAGCTGATGGAGGAGTGGGACTAACCACAGAAGCTGAAGGAGTTTGAAAACTCAGAGGAATAACAACAATGTCAATCAGCCAGATTCCTGGGGACTAAAGCACCAACCAAAGAGTACACATGGAGTAACCCATGGCTTTAGCTGCATATGTATCAGGGGATGGCAGTGACTGGCATCAATTAGGAGGAAAAGCCCTTGGTCCTGTGAAGGCTCATTTCCCCAGTGTAGCGGAATACCAGTGTGTGGAGGTGAGTGTGAGCATTTTCATAGAAGCAGGGGGAGTGGCAGAGGAGATGGGAGTGGGGAAAAGGGGATAATATTTGAAATCTAAACACAGAAAATATCCAATAAAAAACTGACCAGACTAATTCAATGGCTTGACAACGATTTTGTACCCTAATCTTAAGAGTAGCATTTTCTATTCTTCTGTGAAGGGGGTCAAGGTTACCTACTATAGTTCCCTTGAAAATTCTACATGTCTGCACTTCCTTTATACTCCACAGTCTGGTCTGAACTACTAATTCTCTGTGTGTTCCCTTGTCTTTCTCCTTGAACCTGGAAATCCCACCTTTTTCTCTATACCCAAAGATTAGCTTCATTTTCTACTAGAACAATCAAGAAACAATTAGGGAACCAGATGTTAGTATTAGTTCCTCCCTCTACAGAAGGCTGCACATGTGGCCATCTATATTGAAGCCAAGATTAACTTCAGGTATCATGCTTCAACTGCATTGTACCTTGTCTTTTCAACAGTCTCTCCCTGACCTGTGGCTCACAATATAAGCTAGGTTTGCTTGTCTCATGAGCTTCAGGGATCTGCCTCTTTGCACTCTCCCAGTTGTGGGAATACAAATAATATATATGACCTACAATTTGTTGACATGGATTTGAGGAATAAATTCAGGTTCTCATGTTATTGTAGAAAACGAAATTTTCTAATTGAGCTCTTCCTCTTTCAATATTTACTCTTGGTAAAATATTAGTTAGTCTCTAATTTAAGAGTTTTGTAGTTTATGCTGTTCCCAGAGCTCAGCAATCTTATGAGGAGAATATATCATGTACTATTTGTTTGCTGTATGTATATGTGAGTATGGAGTGAACCCATGTGTACATGCATGTTAACTTATGTCTAGGTGCATCTGTATGTGTGAGGGGTTGGTACTTGGACAACCAGTCCATAAGCTAGTAATATGCAGATTCCCCCTCCATCTCTCACCACATATTGTCCATGACTGGATGTTTCCCTGAATGTACAACATACCCTGGGTATATTATCTTCATTTCCAGAAAGGATTGTAAGTGGACATGTATGGCTATAACTTCTACATAAGTTGTGAAGTTCCCATCATTGGTCCTTGCATTTTTTTTTTTCTTAAGCAAACATGTCTCTTTATTTAGAATGTTAACATATTTCTTTTAATTTTTTAATTAACTTGAGTATTTCTTATTTACATTTTGAATATTATTCCCTTTCCAGTTTCCCGTCCAACATTCCCCTAACCCGTGCCCCTCAACTTCTATATGGGTGCTCCCCTCCCCATCCTCCACCCATTACCACCCTCCCCCGAGCAATCACATTCACTGGGGGTTCAGTCTTAGCAGGACCAAGGGGTTCCCCATCCACTGGTGCTCTTACTAGGCTGTTCATTGCTACCTATGAGGTTGGAGCCCAGGGTCAGTGGATGTATAGTCTTTGGGTATTGGCTTAGCCCCTGGAAGCTCTGGTCGGTTGGCATTTTTGTTCATATGGGGTCTCGAGCCCCTTCAAGCTCTTCCAGTCCTTTCTCTGATTCCTTCAACCGGGGTCCAGTTCTCATTTCAGTGGTTTGCTGCTGCCATTTGTCTATGTATTTGCTGTATTCTGGCTGTGTCTCTCAGGAGAGATCTACATCTGATTCCTGTCGGTCTGCACTTCTTTGCTTCATCCATCTTGTCTAATTGGGTGGCTGTATATGTATGGGCCACATGTGGGGCAGGCTCTGAATGGGTGTTCCTTCTGTTACTGTTTCAATCTTTGTCTCCCTATTCCTTGCCAAGAGTATTCTTGTTCCCCTTTTGAAGAAGGAGTGAAGCATTCGCATTTTGATCATCTGTCTTGAGTTTCATGTGTTCTGTTTATCTAGGGTAATTCGAGCATTTGAGCTAATAGCCACTGATCAATGAGTGCATATAATATGTGTTTTTCTGTGATTGGGTTTCCTCACTCAGGATGATATATTCCAGTTCCCTCCATTTGTCTATGAATTGCATAAAGTCATTGTTTTTGATAGCAGAGTAATATTCCATTGTGTAGATGTACAAAATTTTCTGTACCCATTCCTCTGTTGAAGGGCATCTGTGTTCTTTCCAGCTTCTGGCTATTATAAATAAGGCTGCTATGAACATAATGGAGCACGTGACTTTTTTATATCTTGGGTCAACTTTTGGGTATATGCCCAAGAGTGGTATAGCTGGGTCCTCACATAATCCAATGTCCAATTTTCAGAGGAACCTCCGGACTGATTTCCAGAATAGTTGTTCCAATCTTCAATCCCACCAACAATGGAGGAGTGTTCCTCTTTCTCCTTATCCTCACCAACATTTGCTGTCACCTGAATTTTTGATCTTAGCCATATTCACTGGTGTGAGGTGAAATCTCAGGGTTGTTTTGATTTGCATTTCCCTTATGACTAAAGATGTTGAACATTTATTTAGGTGTTTCTCAGCCATTCGGCATTCCTCAGCTGTGAATTCTTTGTTTAGCTCTGAACCCCATTTTTTAATAGGGTTATTTGTCTCCCTGTGGTCTAACTTCTTGTGTTCTTTGTATATTTTGGATATAAGGCCTCTATCTGTTGTAGGATTGGTAAAGATCTTTTCACAATCTGTTGGTTGCTATTTTGTCCTAACCACAGTGTCCTTTGCCTTACAAGTTTTGCAGTTTTTTTTTGGTTCTTTTTTTCGAGCTGGGGACCAAACCCAGGGCCGCCGCTTCCCTAGGTAGCGCTCTACGGAGCTAAATCCCAGCCCCAGTTTTGCAGTTTAAGCTGAGATCCCATTTGTTGATTCTTGATCTTAGAGCATAAGCCATTGGTGTTTTGTTCAGGAAATTTTCCAGTGCCCATGTGTTCGAGTTGCTTCCCCAATTTTTCTTCTATTAGTTTAAGTGTATCTGGTTTGATGGGGAGGTCCTTGATTCACTTGGACTTAAGCTTTGTACAGTGTGATAAGCATGGATTGATCTGCATTCTTCTACATGTTGACCTCCAGTTGAACCAGCACCATTTGCTGAAAATGCTATCCTTTTTCCATTGGATGGTTTTGGCTCCTTTGTCAAAATTCAAGTGACCATAGGTGTGTGGGTTCATTTCCTGGTCTTCTATTCTATTCCATTGGTCTATCTGTCTGTCTCTGTACCAATACCATGAAGTTTCCATCACTATTGCTCTGTAATACTGCTTGAGTTCAGTGATAGTGATTGCCCCTGAAGTCCTTTTATTGTTGAGGAAAGTTTTAGCTAACACGGGTTTTTTGTTATTCCAGATCAATTTTCAAATTTTTCTGTCAAACTCTTTGCAAAATTTGATTGGTATTTTGATGGTGATTGCATTGAATCTGAAGATCGTTTTTGGTAAAATGTCCATTTTTACTATAATAATCCTGCCAATCCATGGGCATGGGAGATCTTTCCATCTTCTGAGGTCTTCTTCAATTTCTTTCATCTGAGGCTTGAAGTTCTTATTGTACAGATCTTTTACTTGCTTGGTTAAAGTCACATCGAGGTAGTTTATATTATTTGGGACTATTATGAAGGGTGGCGTTTCCGTAATTTCTTTCTCAACTTGTTTATCTTTTGTGTAGAGGAGGGCTACGGATCTTTTTGAGTTAATTTTATACCCAGCCACTTTGCTGAAGTTGTTTTTCAGCTTTAGCAGATCTCTGGTGGAACTTTTTGAATCACTTAAATATACTATCATATCATCTGCAAATAGTGATATTTTGACTTCTTCTTTTCCAATCTGTATCCCCTTGACCTCCTTTTGTTGTCTGATTGCTCTGGCTAGAACTTCAAAAACTATATTGAATAAGTAGGGAGAGTGTGGGCAGCCTTGTCTAGTCCCTGACTTTCGTGGGATTGCTTCAAGTTTCTCTCCATTGAGTTTAAAGTTAGCGACTGGTTTGCTGTATAAGGCTGTTACTATGTTTAGGTATGGGCCATGAATTCCTATTCTTTCCAGGACTTTTATCGTGAAGAGGTGTTGAATTTTGTCAAATTCTTTGTCAGCATCTAATAAGATGATCATGTGGTTTTGTTCTTTCAGTTTTTTTTTTTTATATAATGGAGCACGTTGATGGTTTTCCTTATATTAAACCATCCCTGCATGCCTGGGATGAAGCCTACTAGATCATGGTGGATGATTGTTTTGATGTGCTCTTGGATTCCATTTGCAAGAATTTTATTGAGTATTTTTGCATCGATATTCATAAGGGAAATTGGTCTGAAGTTCTCTTTCTTTGTTGGGTCTTTGTGTGGTTTAGGTATAAGAGTAATTGTGGCTTCATAGAAGGAATTTGGTAGTGCTCCATCTGTTTCAATTTTGTGGAATAGTTTGGATAATATTGGTATGAGGTCTTCTATGAAGGTCTGATAGAATTCTGCACTAAACACATCTGGACCTGGGCTCTTTTTGGTTGGGAGACCTTTAATGACTGCTTCTATTTCCTTAGGAGTTATGGGGTTGTTTAACTGGTTTATCTGTTCCTGATTTAACTTTGGTACCTGGTATCTGTCTAGGAAATTTTCCATTTCCTGCAGATTTTCAAGTTTTGTTGAATATATTCTTTTGCAGTAGGATCTGATATTTTTTTGAATTTCCTCTGATTCTGTAGTTATGTCTCCCTTTTCATTTCTGATTTTGTTAATTTGGACACACTCTCTGTGTCCTCTCATTAGTCTGGCTAAGGGTTTATCTATCTGGTTGATTTTCTAAAAGAACCAACTTTTTGTTCTGTTGATTCTTTGTATACTGTTTTTGTTTCTACTTGGTTGATTACATCTCTGAGTTGATTATTCCCTTCCTTTACTCCTCCTGGGTGTATTTACTTCTTTTTTTTTTCTAGAGCTTTTAGGTGTGCTGTCCAGCTGTTGACATATGCTCTCTCCTGTTTCATTCTGCAGGCTCTCAGAGTTATGAGTTTTCCTCTTAGCATAGCTTTCATTGTGTCCCATAAGTTGGGTATGTTGTACCTTCATTTTCCTTAAATTCTAAGAAGTTTTTAATTTCTTTTTTTTATTTCTTCCTTGATCAGGTTATCATTGAGTAGAGCATTGTTCAACTTCCGGTATATGTGGGCATTCTTCCCTTATTGTTATTGAAGAACAGCTTTAGGCCATGGTGGTCTGATAGGACGCAAGGGATTATATCTACTTTTGTGTATCTGCTGAGGCCTGTTTTTTGACAAATTATATGGTCAATTTTGGAGAAAGTACCATGAGGTGCTGAGAAGAATGTATATCCTTTTGCTTTAGGATAGAATGTTCTATAAATATCTGTTAAGTCCATTTGGTTCATGACTTCTCTTAGTCTGTCTACGTCTCTGTTTAATTTCTGTTTCCATGACCTGTCCATTGATGAGAGTGGGGTGTTGAAATCTCCTACTATTATTGTGTGAGGTGCAATATGTGTTTTGAGCTTTAGTAAGGTTTCTTTTACGTATGTAGGTGCCCTTGTATTTGGAGCATAGATATTTAGGATTGAGAATTCATCTTGATGGATTTTTCCTTTGGTGAATATGAAGTGTCCTTCCTTATCTTTTTTGATGGCTTTTATTTGAAAATTTATTTTGTTCGATATTAGAATGGCTACTCCAGCTTGCTTCTTCCAACCATTTTCTTTGAAAGTTGTTTTCCAGCCTTTTACTCTGAGGTAGTGTCTGTCTTTGTCTCTGAGGTGTGTTTCCTGCATGCAGCAAAATGCAGGGTCCTCATTACGTATCCAGTTTGTTAATCTATGTCTTTTTATTGGAGAGTTGCGACCATTAATGTTGAGAGATATTAAGGAATAGTGATTGCTGCTTACTGTTATAGTCATATTAGTTGTGAAGTTATGTTTGTGTGCTTTGCTTCTCTTCGTTTTGTTGCCAAGACTTTTAGTTTCTTGCTTTTTCTAGGGTGTAGCTTGTCTCCTTATGTTGTGCTTTATCATTTATTATCCTTTGTAGTCCAGGATTTGTAGAAATATATTGTGTAAATTTGGTTTTGTCATGAAATATCTTGGTTTCTCCATCTATGTTAATTGAGAGTTTTGCAGGATACAGTAACCTGGGCTGGCATTTGTGTTCTCCTAGGGTCTGTATGACATCTGTCCAGGATCTTCTGGCTTTCATAGTCTCTGGCGAAAAGCCTGGTGTGATTCTGACAGGTCTGCCTTTATATGTTACTTGACCTCTTTCCCTTACTGCTTTTAATATTCTTTCTTTTTTTTGTGCATTTGGTGTTTTGACTATTATGTGATGGGAGGAGTGTCTTTTCTGGTCCAATCTATTTGGAGTTCTGTAGGCTTCTTGTATGCTTATGGGCATCTCTTTAGGTTAGGGAAGTTTTCTTCTATGATTTTGTTGAAGATATTTACTGGTCCTTTGAGCTGGGAGTCTTCAATCTCTTCTATACCTATTATCCTTAAGTTTGATCTTCTCGTTGAGTCCTGGATTTCTTTTATGTTTTGGGCCAGTAGCTTTTTTCATTTTACATTATCTTTTACAGTTGTGCCGTTGATTTATATGGAATCTTCTGCTCCTGAGATTCTCTCTTCTATCTCTTGTATTCTGTTTGTGATGATTGTATCTATGGCTCCTTGTCTCTTCCTTTGCTTTTCTATATCCAGGGTTGTTTCTCTATGTCCTTTCTTTATTGCTTCTATTTCCATTTTTAACTCCTTCACCTGTTTGATTATGTTTTCCTGGAATTCTTTAAGGGATTTTTGTGATTCCTCTCTATAGGCTTCTACTTGTTTATTTATGTTTTCCTGTGTTTCTCTAAGGGAGTTCTTCATGTCTCTCTTGAAGTCCTCCAGCATCGTGATCAAATGTGATTTTGAATCGATATTTTGTTTTTCTGGTGTGTTTGGATGTTCACTGTTTGCTTTGGTGGGAGAATTGGGCTCCGATGATGCCATGTAGTCTTGGTTTCTGTTGCTTGGGTTCCTGCGCTTGCCTCTCGCCATCAAATTGTCTCTGGTGTTACTTTGTTCTGCTATTTCTGACAGTGGCTAGACTGTCCTATAAGCCTGTGTGTCAGGAGTGCTGTAGACCTGTTTTCCAGTTTTCTTTCAGCCAGTTATTGGAACAGAGTGTTTTGCTTTTGGGCGTGTAGTTTTTACTGTCTACAGGTCTTCAGCTGTTCCTGTGGGCCTGTGTCCTGAGTTCACCAGGCAGGTCACTTGGAGCAGAAAAGTTGGTGTTACCTGTGGTCCCAAGGCTCAAGTTTTCTCATGGGATGTTGCTTATTAGCTCTCCTTGAGTGGAGAAACCAGGAGGACCTGTGCTGCCCTTTCCCGGAGCCCCCGTGCGCCAGGGTCCCAGATGGCGTTTTGAGTTTTCCTCTGGATTCAGAAATGTGGGCAGAGTGTAGTCTCTTCTGGCTTCCCAGGCTTGTCAGCCTCTCTGAAGGTATAGCTCTCCCTCCCACGGGATTTGGGTGCAGAGAACTGTTAATCCGGTCACTTCAGTTTCTGTCGGTGTCTCTGGTGCAGGTGACCTGCAGCTCCAATGCCCATATCTACTGTTTCCCAGATGTCATATACAGTTTCCTCTTGGGCCAGGGATGTGGACAGAGGTGAGCAATATTTGTGGTCTCTTCCACTCTGTAGTCTCAAAAGTGCCCACCTGTCCAGGCGGTGAGCTTTCTCTCCCACAGGGTTTGGGAGCAGTGGTCCTTGCATTTCTACAGCAATTATTTTAATGCTTGAACAATCTCCACAGTGAGTAAACTTCTAGTAAAGTATCAAACTTTTCTGCTGTTCTTTGATAGCAAAAGAAAGCAGATATTAACAATCACAGCAAATGTTGCATACACTTCCCCATTCAGATTTCACTCAGAGTACCAGTGCATTCATGGTCATATGATGCCAAGATGTACTAAGGATTGAAGCTTAGAGTGTAAGATTGAAGGGCCGGATCTCAGAGTTTTAGGTATATGAAACTGCTCATATGAAATATTTAGTGAAATTCGACAAATCTGTGAAAACTTATTACAAGAAAATATGAAGAAAAGGAACATTTAATACAAAGCTAATATAAGCTAGAGAAAACCAAGAGGAAAGTCCGAAGTTAGGAGATAAATTATTTCTGGAAAAGAATAAATAAATATAATAACACACAAAATACTAAACAATTGATGAAATACAGTTTATCTCCAGGTGTGGTATTTCTCGTTGCCTCAATATTTACAGAAAACTGGGCAAAAACTTACATGTTATAAGAAAACTGGATGAAGCCAAGACATCACAATAGGAAATAAATGCGTTAAAACATCTCAGAAAATAGAGCCGAGGAAATGGTACACTGGGTAAGTGTACTTACTATGTAAGCTCAGAGACCAGAATTTAAATATCCAGTACACACATACCACTTTTAGTATGGTGAAACATTCTTGGAACTTTAATAATAGCATATAGAACAGGAAGATATTTAAAGTCTTCTGACCAGTCAACCCAATGACGCCGGAGTCCTTCAAAGTCACAGAAAAATTTACGTGTTAAGGTAAAAGAATAAATAGTATAAAAGCAAATATATAATGCTTTCCTCTCACATGCATGGGCAATGGTACACACACACACACACACACACACACAAACACACACACATCCACACACCACAAAATACATGTTTAAACCATATACTCACACAAAAAATAAATAAATCTTGTTAATATGTAATATTGGTGAAGCTGCTTCCCAATTCGAATAATTATGTGTGTTATACATTGCTTTATTACCAAATATGAGGGTTTTTTATGAGTAACAAATATTTCCTAGGTTTCTGTTTTGTTTGTTTGTTTGTTTGTTTTTATAACAAGGAGATTTTGTTGTGAGTTCCTATAAGATAAACAATGGACACGTTAAAACTTTCAATTTCCTCAAACATAACTGCTTTTGGTTACAAATTGTGAGCTTTTTTTCCAAGTTCCACTAAGCAAATATTATTAATGGTCTGAATTTTTAATTTATACTTGTATTGCAGAATTCATGACCAACTTTATGAAATAGAGGTTAAACTCCTATAGAGTTTTCCTTGATGAAATAAAAAAGTATTAATGCTAAGTAATTTGGTAAAGATTTAACAAATATTCTAAAAGCAGGGATCATGAAACCAAGTCTGGCTCAGTAATTGCTTCTGATTGTCTAAGGTTGTGTGTGTGTGTGTGTGTGTGTGTGTGTGTGTGTGTGTGTGCATAATCACAAATGGAAACTGGAAGTCAGAACTGGCTAGTTGTTCTCAGAAGTTCTTTTTATTCTCAATATAGACTTTCCACTTAAGCTATCTCATTGTGTAGTGGGCACCAGAGATCTACCTGCCTCTGATTCTAGCTCTGCCTCCTCAGCACTGGTGCAACAAGTGCATACTACCATACCCACATTTTCTGTGGATTCTATAAAGTAAACTCATATTGCATGGTTAAATGATGAACATGAGCCATCTGATCCAACCTTCAACACTGATGAATTAAAACACATTGTCATGTTCTAGTCTCACATAGAACACATAGAGTTTTGTGGTAGAAGTCCCATAGAGATGATTGCTCATAGGCTATTCACACTTGCCTAGGGGTACTGTATATGTAAGTATCATCCGAACAATTTGAAAAGCTGAGCATGTGCCAAATTTCTATAATGTAAACACAGAAACATTCTAAAAGGTCTTTGGGTGCTTTGTTCAGTGTGATTAATTCCCAAAAGAAACTATTTTAGAGATAAAAGATGTGTATGGGGAGAAACCTCAGCAGGAAAAGCATTTACTGCACAACCATGAGGATCAGAGTTTAGGTGAGCAGAACCCACATGAAAATCTGGCAGGTGTGATGACCACCTGTAATCCCAGCTCCTTCTGAGGCAAGTGCTACCTGTACCAAGATATCCAACCATATTGGCAAAATCAGCAAGTTTGGGGTTTGGTAACATACCCTGACTCCATGTATAAAGTGTAGAACAAGGGGTTGGGGATTTAGCTCAGTGGTAGAGCGCTTGCCTAGGAAGCTCAAGGCCCTGGGTTCGGTCCCCAGCTCCGAAAAAAAAAAGAAAAAAAGAAAAAAAAGAAAAGTGTAGAACACTCTATGGACACATTTACATACCCACACAAACACAAACAAACATGCACAAACACACAAAAAAAAAAAAACAAAAACAAAACTCTCATACACACACACTTCCCCAAAATTATCTATCTATCTGCCTATCTATCTATCTATCTATCTTTCTATCTATCTATCTATCTATCTATCTAGAGAGAGAGAGAGAGAGAGAGAGAGAGAGAGATCAACCGAGAGAATAAAATATGAAAAGATGTATTCTCCATATGGCTACAGAGATTGCAGTCCAAAGTCATCTGCTCTTACTGTGCCTGAGGCTGCAGTGAGCCAAAGTATCTGGGCAGAATAGCATATCATTCCAATTTTCTTTGTATCATAGCAAGAGGAAAGCAGAGATAGAAAAAAAAAAAAAAAAGGAGGCTGGAGAAGGTCTGGAAGAAGATTTACTAAACTTTCGGCGTATCCCCAAAATCAAAGTCTGAACTTCATAGATGCCTCACATGAAAACAATGACTTTACACTATGAATCCATAAAAGAATATTATTATTTTAGTAAGTTTATGCGATTGTATGTATGTATGTATGTATGTATGTATGTGAACATACCTGTGCATGAAGACAATAGCTTATGAGAGGCAATTCACTTTTCATCACAAAACTTGACTTATGTTGTACATAAACTGTCTTTATTCACTGATCCACATACCAGACACTCCAAGTTCTTTATACATTCACGGAATTCCCCTTTTTTTTTTTTTTTCTTTTTTTTCGAGCTGGGGACCGAACCTAGGGGCCTTGCGCTTGCTAGGCAAGCGCCTACCACTGAGCTAAATCCCCAACCGGGAATTCCCCTTTTAATCTTCTGATTTTGCCTAAAATTATTATTGTTTCAATCAGCTTTACCCTACCTAAGCTCCAGGATGGGGCACACTACTAGCCCTCACCCAGCTTCCTTTGAATCTTCAGATACACACACACACACACACACACACACACACACACACACACACACACACACACACACACACTTGTTTATTTTCAATCTGCCTTCTTAGCACAATTGCTGGGCATACTATTTCCCACCTGAAAAAGCATACCTTTATCAATACCCTTGGCTCTGTACCTCCCACCTTCCCTAAACTTTAGTGGCTAGTGCCATCTAGCCCATAATAAATGCCCCTGACCACCCACCTGTAAGAGCAGCCTGTGTGGCCAGTCTTCCTTGAGGTCTCATATGGTTCTTCAACCCGTCTCCATCAGAAACATGCCAAAACTCTATGTCTTTTTCCTTGCATCTCCCTTTTGCCAGGGACCTGGAAGATCTGCCTGTATCTTTTGCTCAGCAACTGGCTTATGGCTTTCTTTACTGACCCAGCAAGATGCACTAGGGAAACAGAATCTTGAAATCAGAACCACCCCTCCATTTTTTGTTCATAAAATTAAAGTCCAGAAAAATAAACCAACAGATTCTTCATTTGACAAGAGATCTCCTCTGATCGCTATTCACATTTTTGCATAATTCCCAGAGTCCAAAATTCCAAGTAGCAAGCCTGAAGGGATGATTTTGGTTTGGAGAATAGCAATACAGAACTTTCAAGTGTTAACTTTAAAAATATAAATCCATTTTTCTTCAATTTCTGTTCTTTTATATCTGTATATACTAAATCTTCAAAATTCTCATTTTTGGTCAATTCAAGTGACCCTTCATCTTTCCCAAGTGGTACACTAATCATATTCCATCCTCTAGAGTTTCATGTTCAAATTATTTTCTTTAATTATAAGCTTCTATATATTACTTATTGACCTTTGTTAACCAATTATTTAGTCATTAATAAAATTAATGAATAGGCTTCTTCCTTATAGTAAATTTAAAAATGATTAGACCACAATTATAGACAATATGAGAAAGCTTTCAAATACATAAGTCTGGAATAGTGAAAAGGTTCAGAATATCAAGTGCTTGCCAAACAAGTTCAGAATCCCATTACCAAGATGAATGCTGGGAATCACAGCACACATATGTAGCTCGAGAGCTAAGAGAGGAAAGACATGAAAACGTAAAGCTCATGGGTCATATACACTGATCAAGTTATCTCCTTTTAGATTTGATGAAAGACCGTGCCTTGAATAATAAGAATTAAAGATGAACCCTGTTTTAAGAAATGAGAAGTTCAGTGAAGAACCACATGCTAAATAATAAGGTTCAAAAATTAAATCTGCCTTAAATAAAAAATTGTTTAAATAGTGACTCTTCTTGAAAAGCACTTTAGCGAAATATCAAAGATGGCACATCAGTTATGGATTTTTGTCCTCTGCATTCATGTGTAAACGTGTGTACAAACACTGATAAGCACATGTATGTCAACGAATATGCACACACATACATACCATACTACACACATTGAGCATGGCAGGGGAAAAGTAAGGAGGGAGGAAGACTGGGAGGGAGGCAGGGAGTGAAGTAGGGAGGAGGGAAGAGGGAGAGGGAGAGGGAGAGGGAGAGGGAGAAGGAGACAGAGAGACAGAGAGACAGAGAGAGAGAAAGAGCATCTAAGCCAATTAACTTATCAAATTTTTCCATCTTTTATTTATTTGAAGCATTGAAGAATCTAGTTAATATGGCTTCTTTAATTCTGACAAATTTTAGACTCTAACTGAAATCAATTTAAATTTTGTTCTGAATATTTTGCTTCCCTTATGGGACCACAGTAGGCCTTGTAATACAGGTAATTCAACATCAACTTTTGTCATATTTTTTTTCAGCTTTCAGTGCTCACTGCTGCAGAGAATCCCCATTAACATGTCAGCCATAACAACTAAAGAGTGTCTTGACTAGACACTTAGGGGTGATTTCATGTGAAGGGAAAATTGTTATGATGCTGGTAAATGGGTCATCTGCTGCCCTTAAAGGAAGAGAATTATGAGTAAAAAGGGATTCCTGGCCAAACCAAAAATCTAACAAGATATACTGCAATTAATGACCATTCTTCAAAGATCCTCATTCAAAATGAACATGTATGAGATGAAAAAACACACAATCATATCCCTAGATGGATCAACTGTAAATCCAGATGAGAGAGAATATGATCTGAACCATGGTCTAACTCTCCTCCTTTTAAAGCCCTTGTTCCAGGTCTGCCTACCTCAGTCCACAATCAGCTCATTCATTGTTCCCCATGCTGGAAGAATGCACATATGCACATATACTTATACATTGTCTGATCAACTTTGGCATTCAAAATGTTATTTTTGCTATCCTCTCTTCTTTTGCAAATCTATTGTCTTTATGGGACTCATCATATAGAGAAGTTAAGTGTTTGTTGTTGATTATCTACAGTATGTTCAACGTTAAGCCATTCATGCGCTCACAATCATTTACAAACCCATAAAGTCTATCTGTGTCCTCTAGAGAAAGTAAAGATATCATTTTAAAATTATATGTCAAGTTTACCTGTCTGCATCTCACAGAAAATAAGGTAATAAAAATACAAGGTCAAATGTAATAGTTTTTGGATAGATTGAAGTAGGTCAGCAGAAGAAGACTCTCATGCAGAAATGTGGAAGGCACTCCCTAGAACCCACATACAAATTGAAAGAAAAAAAACCCTAACTTTCCAGAGTTTTTTTCTTCTTTCCTTCACACAGGCACCATCCTACCTGTACCTACATATGCACAAATTTAGGTGGGCTTCAGATCTTGTTTTCTTATTGCATTGTTTGTAGCAAAATGCAATCAGTCCTTGAAATATATATAATTTGCCTTCCTATTGTCCCTTAATAAAGATATATAATATCTATTTATATTGTCTTAGGCATTATAAATAATTTAGAAAGGATTAAACATAGATGAAACATGAATCATATGTAAACACTGCACAGTTTTTTACAGAAGGACTGAAAAATCATCAGATATAAGTTGTTCTTCAACAAATTCTTTGGGAAATATAGTTATGACTGTGCATTCTTTAGTGTTCCTTTCTGTAAACTGGCTATTTTCATCTGTTTAGACTTTCTCAGTCTCCCTCACTGCAGGATGCTCTACGTCTTATTCCCGCTAAGTGCATGAAACAATTATGTCCCTCTGTTGTATGTTGTCTCCATTCTCCCTGAAAGTTTTACTTCTTTTCAAATGCTTCTTATATTTGAAGGTATATGGACTCATCCTCTCTCACTCTGACATCTGCTTTAATGTCTAATAATCCCTAAGATTTACAGGGCCTGGTTATATCTCATATATATCATAAAATACTTTCACAGTCTATGTTTTTTAAAGACAATCCATAGATAAATGATTGAGAAGCCAGGCTGGCAATCCTTAGCTAAAAATGAGGCAAAATATTTGCAATGTGAAAAATTCTTTAGCTTACCAGAGACTTAAAATATAGCTTAAATTAGTTTTAAAAAGAATAAAATTTCTAGTTCATGAAACAATGCATCTGTGGCTTTTCCACTATCAAATTGCATTAATTGTGGTACAACTGTCTGCATATCATCAGATTGGGCTGGTATGCTTTACTGCAGAGAGAGAGAGAGAGAGAGAGAGAGAGAGAGAGAGAGAGAGAGAGAGAGAGAGCTATCTGAGAACTAGCATTCATCTCTCTGCTTCCCAACCCTGATTGAAGAAAAATATGTAATCAACTGTTGCATATCTGGGCTGCCATGCCTTCTCTAACTTGATGGACTGTGTACTTGACCTGTGAGTCTAAATAACCCATTCCTTTCCAGAGTTGCTTTTGTTACTGTATTTTATCACAGAAACACCTAGCTAATTCTAGCTTCCATGGTGATCTTTCCCTCCCTCAAACGTTAACCACAGCATGAGCCCTTTGATGAGGTAGATGACAAAAGGGTTCTTCAATTGTCTAAGATCTTGAAGAAGAGAAACAGCATGAAGTAGCTTCAATGTTCTTATCTGAGGCATGGTGTTACCCATCTCCCCCCCCCCTTTTTTGCAATAGTTATCAGTTAGACTTTCAGTCAACACTATGTCTAATAACTGCCAGGTCTTATTGCAATAGGTACTGGGGATATTATAAATAATTAGATTTCATCCTTGCCAATAAGGAAACAGAGACATGAAATCTAGTAAAAGATAGCAAAGGTAGTGAGTGAGAAGATCGTGGCAAGATTGCAGATCTTGAGATGGCAAAAACTTAACAATCACAGAGCTCCTAAGACAAGAGAAAATTCCAAGCACAAATTGGTTTTAAAATTAAGAGGAAAATCTATAACAGTATATGAACTAAAAATGAATGCATTGTAACCCTCAAGAAAGAGTTTGCTGGTTTTCCTAACTAAGTAGTAGGTCCGGTATCTTCATTACACATTCTTTTCATGTTTAATGCAAATTCCTTGACTTTTTAGTGATATTAATTTTGTAGACTGATTTCCTTTAAAAATTTCCATATTGTTTTAATACAAATTATTTTCCTCTGTCTTTATTTCTTTGCTTGCTTGCTTTGTCAAAGTTCTTTTATCTTTTGCATATTGTCCAGATCCTTATTTGAAAAATTCCTACAACTCTACATCATAGTCTCTCCTCCTACTTCAAAAATTGCCCCCAGCTACACAGTTTTTTTTATTAACAAGTATTTTCTTATACATTTAGAGTGTTATTCCCTTTCGGTTTCGGGCAAACATCCCCCTCCACCTCCCATTCTTTATGGGTGTTCCCTCTGCATCCCCCCTTTGGGCCCTCCCCCAACAATCTAGTTCACTGGGGTTCAGTCTTCAGCAGGACCCAGGGCTTCCCTCCACTGGTGCTCTTACTAGGATATTCAATGCTACCTATGAGGTCAGAGTCCAGGGTCAGTCCATGTATAGTCTTTAGGTAGTGGCTTAGTCCTGGCTCTGGTTGCTTGGCATTGTTGTACATATGGGGTCTCGAGCCCCTTCAAGCTCTTCAGTTCTTTCTCTGATTCCTTCAACGGGGTCCCTGTTCTCAGTTCAGTGGTTTGCTGCTGGCATCGCCTCTGTTTGCTGTATTCTGGCTGTGTCTCTCAGGAGAGATCTACATCCTGCTTGTCCGCCTGCACTTCTTTGCTTCATCCATCTTGTCTAATTGGATGGCTGTATATATGGGCCACATGTGGGGCAGGCTCTGAATGGGTGTTCCTTCTGTGACTGTTTTAATCTTTGCCTCTCTCTTCCCTGCCAAGGGTATTCTTGTTCCCCTTTTAAAGAAGGAGTTAAGCATTCACATTTTGATCATCCATCTTGTGTTTCATTTGTTCTAGGCATCTAGGGTAATTCAAGCATTTGGGCTAATAGCCACTTATCAATGAGTGCATACCATGTGTGTTTTTCTGTGATTGGGTTCCCTCACTCAGGATGATATTTTCCAGTTCAACCATTTGCCTCTGAATTTCATAAAGTCATTGTTTTGATAGCTGAGTAATATTCCATTGTGTAGATGTACCCACATTTTCTGTATCCATTCCTCTGTTGAAGGGCATCTGGGTTCTTTCAGCTTCTGGCTATTATAAATAAGGCTGCGATGAACATAGTGGAGCACACGTGTCTTTTTTTAATATGTTGGGGCATCTTTTGGGTATATGCCCAAGAGACATACAGCTGGATCCTCAGGCAGTTCAATGTCCATTTTTCTGAGGAACCTCCAGACTGATTTCCAGAATGGTTGTACCAGTCTGCAATCCCACCAACAATGGAGGAGTGTTCCTCTTTCTCTGCATCCTCGTCAGCATTTGCTGTCACCTGAGTTTTTGATCTTAGCCATTCTCACTGGTGTGAGGTGAAGTCTCAGGGTTGTTTTGATTTGCATTTCCCTGATGACTAGAGATGTTGAACATTTCTTTAGGTGTTTCTCAGCCATTCGGCATTCCTCAGCTGTGAATTCTTTGTTTAGCTCTGAACCCCATTTTTTTTTAATAGGGTTAATTGTTCCCTGCGGTCTAACTCTTGAGTTCTTTGTATATTTTGGATATAAGGCCTCTATCTGTTGTAGGATTGGTAAAGATCTTTTCCCAATCTGTTGGTTGCCATTTGTCCTAACACAGTGTCCTTTTGCCTTACAGGAGCTTTGCAGTTTTATGAGATCCCATTTGACGATTCTTGATCTTAGAGCATAAGCCATTTGTGTTTTGTTCAGGAAAATTTTTCCAGTGCCCATGTGTTCCAGATGCTTCCCTAGTTTTTCTTCTATTAGTTTGAGTGTATCTAGTTTGATGTGGAGGTTCTTGATCCACTTGGACTTAAGCTTTGTACAGGGTGATAAGCATGGATCGATCTGCATTCTTCTACATGTTGACCTCCAGTTGAAACAGTACCATTTGCTGAAAATGCTATCTTTTTTCCATTTGATGGTTTTGGCTCCTTGGTCAAAAATCAAGTGCCTATAGGTGTGTGTTGGGTTCATTTTCTGGGTCTTCAATTCTGTTCCATTGGGTCTATCTGTCTGTCTGTATACCAATAGCATTGCGGTTTTTTCACTCATTGCTCTGTAACACGTTGAGTTCAGGGATAGTGATTCCCCTAAAGAAGTCCTTTTATTGTTGAGGATAGTTTTTTATTCTGGGTTTTGTTATTCCAGATGAATTTGCAAATTGTTCTGTCTAACTCTTTGAAGAATTGGATTGGTATTTTGATGGGGATTGCATTGAATGTAGATCGCTTTTTTTGGTAGAATGTCATTTTACTATATTAATCCTGCCAATCCATGACCATGGGAGATCTTTCCACCTTCTGAGGTCTTCTTCAATTTCTTTCTTCAGTGTCTTGAAGTTCTTATTGTACAGATCTTTTACTTGCTTAGTTAAAATCACACCGAGGTACTACATATTATTTGGGACTGATATGAAGTGTCGTTTTCCCTGTTCCTTTTCTCGGCTTGTTTCTCTTTTGTGTAAAGAAGGCTACTGATTTATTTGAATTAATTTTATACCCAGCCACTTTGCTGAAGTTGTTTATCAGCTTTAGTAGTTCTCTGGTGGAACTTTTGGAATCACTTAAATATACTATCATATCATCTGCAAATAGTGATATTTTGACTTCTTCTTTTCCAATCTGTATCCCCTTGACCTCCTTTTGTTGTCTGATTGCACTGGCTAGAACTTCAAGAACTATATTGAATAAGTAGGGAGAGAGTGGGCAGCCTTGTCTAGTCCCTGATTTTAGTGGGATTGCTTCAAGTTTCTCTCCATTTAGTTTAATGTTAGCAACTAACTGGTTTGCTGTATATGGCTTTTACTATGTTTAGGTATGGGCCTTGAATTCCTATTCTTT